>NC_140081.1:39123565-39243568 GCF_964194135.1 Talpa europaea | reverse complement strand
TCTAGTTCTTGTTTTTCTAGTTGTTCTTGTTCTTTTTGTAGTTCTACATCTCCTTCTTCTTCTCTTCATCTTCTTCAGTTTCGGCCCCATTTTCTGCTTTTTCATTTACTTCTTCTTCTCCTTCTTCCGCTTATTCTTCTGCTTCCTCTTCTGTTATTTCTGCTTTTTTGACTTATTCCTCCGTATTTCAGGTTTTTCGGCTTACTCTTCTTTTATTTTTGCTATTTCGGCTTATTCTTCTGTTATTTCTCCATTTTCCTCTTAACCTTGTTTCTTCTTCTAGTTCTTCTTGTTCTTCTAGTTCTTGTTCTTCTGGTAGATCTCCATCTCCATCTTCTTCTTCTTCATCTTCTTCTGTTTCTTCTGCATTTTCTCCTTTGGCAATTACTTCTTCTGCTGCTGCTTCTGCTTCTTCTTCAGCTTCTTGTTATTTCTTTTCTTATTCTTCTTCGCATTGTTCTTATTCCTTACATTTTACTTTTTCTCTTCTTCTACTTCCGCTTCTCTCTTTCTCTTCTTCTTCTTCTTCTCTTCTTCTTCTTCTTCTTCTTCTTCTTCTTCTTCTTCTTCTTCTTCTTCTTCTTCTTCTTCTTCTTCTTCTTCTTCTTCTTCTTCTTCTTCTTCTTCTTCTTCTTCTTCTTCTTCTTCTTCTTCTTCTTCTTCTTCTTCTTCTTCTTCTTCTTCTTCTCCTTCTTCTTCTTCTTCTCCTTCTTCTATTTCCGCATCTTCTTTGATTTTTGCTAATTCTTTGCTGTTTGCTTCTTCTGCTTGTTATTCTTTTAATTGTTCTTCTTCTTCACATTGTTCTTATTTTTCACATTCTACTTCTTAGTCTTCTACTTCTTCTTCTTCTTCTTCCTCTCTTCTTCTTCTTCTTCTTCTTCTTCTTCTTCTTCTTCTTCTTCTTCTTCTTCTTCTTCTTCTTCTTCTTCTTCTTCTTCTTCTTCTTCTTCTTCTTCTTCTTCTTCTTCTTCTTCGATTTCTGTTTTTCTTGTTTCTTGCTTCGACTTCTTATTATTCCGCTTTTTCTTCTTCTTCGCATTTTTCGTCTTATTTGTAGCTTCCTTATCTTGTTCTTCTTCTTCTTGTTTTTCTTCTTTTTGTTCTTCCTTTTCTTCTTCTTCTATTTGCTTGTTCTTCGATATCTGCAATTTCTTCTCTTCTTGCTTCTTCTACTTGTTATTCTTTTTCTTTTTCTTCTCTATGCATTGATCTTCTTCTTTTTGTTTTTCTCTTTTTTTCTTCTTTTACTTTTTCATCATCATCTTCCTCTTCTTCCTCCTCCTCCTCCTCTTCTTCTTCTTCTTCTTCTTCTTCTTCTTCTTTTTCTCTTCGTCTTTGATTTCTGCTAATTCTTCGCTGTCTGCTTCTTCTGCTTCTTTTTCTTTTTCTTTTTATTCTTCATCGCATTGTTCTTATTTTTCACATTCTATTTCTTCATCTTCCAGTTTTTCTTCTTGTTCTTTTTCTTCTTATTCTTCCTCTATTCTTCCTCTTCTTCTTCTATTTATACTTATTTTATAATCAAACTCTAACGCATACCCAAATCCTAACCCTAACCCTAACCCTTATCCAAACCCTAAACCTAACCCTAACCCTGACCCAAATATTCACCCTAACCCTAACCCGTACCCAAATCTTAACCCTAATCCTAACGGTGATGCTAAACCTAACCGTAACCATAACCCTAACCCAAAACCTAACACTAACACTAACTCTAACCCTTACACTATTGCAACCCAAATCCTAAACCTAAACCTAACCCTAACCCTAATCCAAATCCTAACCCAAACCCGAACCCTAAACCTAACGCTAAACCTAACGTTAAACCGAACCCTAACCCTAACACTCACTCAAAACCTAACCCTAACCCTAACCCTAAACCAAATCCTACCCCTAACCCTAAACTTAACCCAAAACCTAACACTAACCCTAACTCTAAACCTAACCCTAACCCTAACCCTAGCACTAACCTTAACCCTAATCATAAACTTAACCCTAAACCTAACACTAACCCTAAACCTAACCCTAACCAAAATCCTAACCCTAACCCTAACGCTAACCCTAACCTATATCCTAACCCTAAACCTAACCCTAACCCAAATCCTAACCCTAATCCTAATCATAACCTTAACACTAACCGTAACCCATACCCAAATCCTAACCCTAACCCTAACTCTAAACCTAATCCTAACTTTAACACTAACCCAAATCCGAATCCTAACCATAAACCTAACCCCAACCTAACTAAATCCTAACCCTTACCCGAACCCTAACCCTAAACCAAATCCTAACCCAAAACCTAACTCTAAACCTAAAGCTAAATGTAACCCTAACCCTAACCCTAACCTTAACCCAAAACCTAACCCTAACCCATACCCAAAACCTATCCCTAAACCTAATCCTAAACCTAACCCTAAACCTAACCCTAACCCTAACACTAACACTAACACTAACTCTAACCCTTACAATAACGCTAACCCAAATCCTAACCCTAAATATAACGCTAACCCATACCCAAATCCTAAACTAAAACTAAACCTAAACCTCAATATAAATGTACCCCTAACACTAACCCTAACCCTAACAGAAAACGTAACAGAGGCCGAGGGAAGTGCAACTTTGCGCAGGCAAAGTCCGGTGGGAGGGGTCAGACTCCGAAGAGGGGCGGAGCCTGATGCTCGTCAGAGCTGCTGGGCCTGTGAGGACTCTTCCCCTTTGAGTGGTGCTGGGTTGCCCGGGGCATACCATGCCAGCCGGTCTGCCTGCGGTCTTGTAAGAGGCCGCGGCGGCCGCTTGTCTGTGGCTTAGAGGGGGTGCCCTCGCTGACGATGAACCCGCCCCTCCGTCTAAGGGTGTCTTCGGGAACAAGACCTGCCGCTGGAGGTTTGAGTGCGAGAGGAGGGTGCAGGTGTCCCAAGGGGGAAGAGAGCCCCGTTTCCAAAACGGGCTTGAGGTCCATTGACCATGTGGGGGCCTAGGGCCCCGAACCCCCATATCTGCAGAGGTCCCTCATCCCCCGGGGCTGAGGGTCCCCGAACAACACTCCCCAGCGGCCCCAAGCGGCGGCCCTGAGAAGTGCTCCTTGGTGAATGCAGATTCTGGTGGGCGGGGTCAGACTCCGGCCGGGGGCGAGCCTGGGGCTCATCAGCGCTGCTGGGCCAGGTGAGGACACTTCCCCTCTGAGTGGTGCTGGGAGGCCCCGGGCTTTCCACGCCGGCCTGCCTGCCTGCAGTTTAGGAAGAGGCCGCGGTCCCCACTTGTCTGAAGCTTACAGGGGGTGCCCTCCATCACTTTGAACCCGCGCCCCCTTCCAGGGCTTCTTCGGGCACACAGCCGGCCGCTGGTGGAGTCAGTGTGTGAGGAGGGTGTAAGTGTTCCCCCGGGGGACAATTTACCTTTCCCCAAGGGGGTAGGTTCCCCGTTCTCCCACTAGGGAAGATGGTCTTGTTTTCCCATGGGGTAGAGGTCACACTAAGACCGTGGGGGCTGAGGGTCCCCGAACCCGCTCACCAGCGCCACCTAGCGGCGGCCGTGGGTAATGCACCTTTGCGCAGGCCAAGTCCGGTGGGAGGGGTCAGACTCCGAACAGGGTTGTAGCATGACGCTAGTGAGCGCTGCTGGGCCAGGTAAGGTCTCTTCCCCTTTGAGTGGTGCTGGGTTGCCTGGGGCTTTCCATGCAGGCCCGTCTGCCTGCGGTCTTGTAAGTGGCCATGGCGGCCGCTTGTCTGTGGCTTAGAGGGGGTGCCCTCGCTGACGGTGACCCTGCCCCTCCTATAAGGGTGTCTTTGGGAACAAGACCTGCCGCTGGAAGTTTGAGTGCGAAAGGAGGGTACAGGTGTCCCAAGCGGGAAGAGAGCCCCATTTCCAAAACGGGCTTGAGGTCCCTTGACCATGTGGGGGCCTAGGGCCCCGAACCCCCATATCTGCAGAGGTCCCTCATCCCCCGGGGCTGAGGGTCCCCGAACAACACTCCCCAGCGCCCCCAAGCGGCGGCCCTGAGAAGTGCTCCTTGGTGAATGCAGGTTCCGGTGGGCGGGGTCAGACTCCGGCCGGGGGCGGAGCCTGGGGCTCATCAGCGCTGCTGGGCCAGGTGAGGACACTTCCCCTCTGAGTGGTGCTGGGAGGCCCCGGGCTTTCCGCGCCGGCCTGCTGCCTGCAGTTTAGGAAGAGGCCGCGGCCGCCGCTTCTCTGAAGGTTACAGGGGGTGCCCTCCCTCACATTGACCCCGCGCCTCCTTCCAGGGCTTCTTCGGGCACATGGCCTGCCACTGGGGGAGTCAGTGCGAGAGGAGGGTGCAGGTGTTCGCCGGGGGGACGATTTACAGTTCCCCCAATGTTGTAGAGGTCCCCGTCTCCCCACGAGTGAGAGGGTCCTTTTTTCCCATTGGGTAGAGTTCACCCTTACCCCTTGGGGGTTGAGGATCACCGAACCCCCTCACCAGCGCCCAATAGCGGCGGCCGTGGGAAGTGCACCTTGCGCAGGAAAAGTCTGGTGGGAGGGGTCAGACTCAGAACAGGGGCGGAGCTTGAGGCTCGTCAGCGCTGCTGCTGGGCCAGTTGAGGACTCTTCCCCTTTGAGTCTTGCTCGGTTGCCCGGGGCTTTACATGACGGCCCATCTGCCTTCGGTTTGTAAGAGGCCGTGGCGGCCGCTTGTCTGTGGCTTAGAGGGGTGCCCTCGCTGACGGTGACACCGCCACTCCGTCTTAGGGTGTCTTCGGGAACAAGACCTGCCGTGGACTTTTGAGTGCGAGAGGAGGGTGCAGGTGTCCCAATGGGGAAGAGGGCCCCGTTTTCAAAACGGGCTTGAGGTCCCTTGACCATGTAGGGGGCTTAGGGCCAGGGACCCCATGTCTGTAGAGGTCCCCCTTCCCCCGGGGAGTGAGGGTCCCCGAGCCCCCTCCCCCGCGTCCCCTAGCGGCGGCCCTGAAAATTGCTCATTGGTGAATGCAGACTCCGGTGGGCGGGGTCAATCTCCGGCCGGGGGCGGAGCCTGGGGCTCATCAGCGCTGCTGTCTCAGGTGAGGACTCTTCCCCTCTGAGTGGTGCTGGAAGGGCCCAGGCTTTCCGTGCCGTCCTTCCTGTCTGCAGTTTAGGAAGAGGCCGCAGCCGCCGCTTGTCTGAAGCTTACAGGGTGTGCCCTCCCTCACATTGACCCCGTGCCTCCTTCCAGGGCTTCTTCGGGCGCACAGCCTCCCATTGGTGGAATCAGTGCGAGAGGAGGGTGCAGGTGTTCCCCGAGGGGAAGGTTTACGGTTTCCCCTCGGGGGTAGAGGTCCCCATCCCCCACCAGGGAAGAGGGTCCTGTTATCCCATTGGGTAGAGTTCACCCTACCCCTGTAGGGGCTGAGTGTCCCCGAACACCCTCACCAGCGCCCGCTAGCGGCGGCCGTGGGAAGTGCACCTTTGGGCAGGCAATGTCCGGTGGGAGGGGTCAGACTCTGAACAGGGGCTGAGCCTGAGGCTCCTCAGCGCTGCTGGGCCAGCTGAGGTCTCTTCCCCTTTGAGTGGTGCTGGGTTGCCCGGGGCTTTCCATGCCGGCCTGTCTGCCTGCATTCTTGTAAGAGGCCGCGGCGGCCACTTTGTGTGGCTTAGAGGTGGAGCCTTCACTGACGGTGACCCCGCCCCTCCATCTAAGGGTGTCTTCGGGAACAAGACCTGCCGCTGGAGGTTTGAGTGCCTGAGGAGGGTGCAGGTGTCCCAGTGGGGAAGAGGGCCCCGTTTCCAAAACGGGCTTGAGGTCCCTTGACCATGTAGGGGGCTTAGGGCCAGGGACCCCATGTCTGTAGAGGTCCCCCTTCCCCCGGGGGGTGAGGGTCCCCGAACCCCCTCCCCAGCGCCCCCAAGTGGCGGTCCTGAGAAGTGCTCCTTAGTGAATGCAGACTCCAGTAGGCGGGGTCAGTCTCCGGCCAGGGGCCATGCTCGGGGCTCATAAGCGCTGCTGGGCCAGGTGAGCACACTTCCCCTCTGAGTGGTGCTGGGAGGCCCCGGGCTTTCCGCGCCGGCCTGCCTGTCTGTAGTTTAGGAAGAGGCTGCGGCCGCCGCTTGTCTGAAGCTTACAGGGGGTGCCCTCCCTCTCATTGACACCGCGCCTCCTTCCAGGGATTCTTCGGGCGCACGGCCTGCCGCTGGGGGAGTCAGTGCAAGAGGAGGGTGCAAGTGTTCCCCGGGGGGACAATTTACCTTTCCCCCAAGTGGGTAGAGGGTCCTGTTCCCCCAGGAGGGAGAGGGTCCTGTATTCCCATTGGGTTTAGTTCCCCCTACCCACGTGGGGGCTGAGGGTCCCCGAACCCCCTCAGCATCGCTCCCAAGCAGCATTCGTGGGAAGTGAACCTTTGCCCAGGCAAAGTCCGGTGGGAGGGGTCAGACTCCGAACAAGGGCGGAGCCTGACGCTCCTCAGCGCTGCTGGGCCAGGTGAGGACTGTGCCCCTTTGAGTGTTTTTGGGTTGCCCGGGGCTTTCCATGACGGCTCCTGTGTCTGCGGTCTTGTAAGAGGCCTCGGCGGCTGCTTGTCTGTGGCTTAGAGGGGTGCCCTCGCTGAAGATGACCCCGCCCCTCCGTCTAAGGTTGTCTTCGGGAACAAGACCTGCCGTGGAGTTTTGAGTGCGAGAGGAGGGTGTAGGTTTCCCAATGGGGAAGAGTGCCCCGTTTCCAAATCAGGCTTGAGGTCCCTTGACCATGTAGGTGGCTTAGGCCAGGGATGCCATGTCTGTAGAGGTCCCCCTTCCCCCGGGGTGTGAGGGTCCCGAAACCCCTCCCCAGCGCCCTCTAGCGGCGGCCCTGAATAGTGCTCCTTGGTGAATGAAGACTCCGGTGGGCGGGGTCAGTCTCCGGCCAGGGGCGGAGCCGGGGGCTCATCAGCGCTGCTGGCCAGTTGAGGACTCTTTCCCTCTGAGTTGTGCTGGGAGACCCCGGGCTTTCCGCATCGGCCTGCCTGCCTGCAGTTTAGGATGTGGCTGCGGCCGCCGCTTATCCTAACCCTAATCCTAAACCTAAACCTAACCAAGTCCTAACCCTTACCCTAACCCGTATCCTAACCCTAACCCTAACAATAACCCTAACTCCTTTCCTTAAACCTAACCCTTACCCAAATACTGACCCTAACCCTAACCCTAACGCTAAACGAAACCCTAACCCTAACCCTAACCCAAAACCTAAAACTAACACTAACTCTAACCATAACCCTAACACTAACCCTAACCCTAACCCATGTCCTCACCCTAACCCTAACCCTACCCCTAGCCCAAATCATAACCCTAACCCTAACCCACATCCTAACCCTAACCTGACCCCTAAACCAAACACTATCCGTAATGCTAAACCTAACACTAACCCTGACCGAAAACCTAACAATAAACAAAATTCTAACCCTAACCCTAACCCATATCCTAACCCTAACCCTATCCCTAAACCTAACCCATACCCAAATATAACTCTAACCCTAACCCTAATGCTAAACCTAAACCTAAGGTAACCCTAACCCAAATCCTAACCCTAACCCTAACCCACAAACACACACTAACCCTAAACCTAACCCTAACCCTAGCACTAACCCTAACCCTAACCCAAATCCTAACCCTAAACCTATCTCTAACCCTAAACCTAAAGCTAAACGTAACCCTAACCCTAACACTTACCAACACCTAACACTAACCCTAACTCTAACCCTAACCCTAACCCAAATCCTAACCCTAACCCTAACCCTAACTCCAACCCTCACCCAAATCCTAACCCTTACCCGAACCATAAACCTAACCCAAATCCTAGCCCTAAACCTAACTCTAACCCATACCCATATCCTAACCCTAAAGCTAACACTAAACTTAAAGCTAAATGAAACCCTAACCCTAACCCTAACACTAACCCAAAACCTAACACTAACCCTAACTTTACCCTAACCCTAACCCATATCCTAACCCTAACACTAAGCCTAACTGTAACCCTAACCCTATCCAAAATCTAAACCCTAAACCTAACCCTATCCTAAATCCTAACTCTAAAACTAACCCAAACCATAAACCTAACCCTAACCAAAATGCTAACCCTAGCCCTAACCCTAACCTATATCCTAACCCTAACCCTATGGCTAAACCTAACCTTAACCCTAACCCAAAAAGTAACAATAACACTAACTCTAACCCTTACACTGAACCTAACGCAAATCCACACCCTAACCCTAACAACAACCCTAACCCAAATTCTAACCCTAACCTGAACCCTACCCGAACTCAAATAATAACCCTAACCTAATGTAACCCATACCCAAATCCTAACCCAAACCCTTACCTGAAACCTAAAGCTAAACGTAACCCTAACCCTAAACCTAACACAAACCCAAAAACTTATACATACCCTAACTCTAACCCTAAACTTACCCTAACCCAAATCCTAACCCTAACCCAAAACCTAACACTAACCCTAACTCCAACCCTAAACCTAACCCTAACCCTAACATTAACCCTAACCCAAATCCTAACCCTAACCCTAACCCTAACCCTAGTCCTTACCCTAAACCTAACCCATACCCAAATACTAACCCTAACCCTAAACCTAATGCTAAATATAACCCTAACCCTAAACCAAACCCAAAACCTAACACTAACACAAACTCTAACCCTTACCCTAACCCCAATCCAAACCTTAACCCTAACCCCAATCCTAACCCTAACCCTAAACCAAAACCTAACACTAACCCTAACTCTAACATGAAATCTACCCCTAACCGTAAACCTAACCCATATCCTAACCCTAACTAAAACCCAAACCCTGACCCAAATCCTAACCCTAACCCGAACGCTAACGCTAACACTAAACCTAACGCTAAACCTAACCTAAACCTAACCCTGACCCAAATGCTAACCCTAACCCTTACCCTAACTCTAATCCGATTCCTAACCCTAACTAAAACCCAAACCCTGACCCAAATCCTAACCCTAACCCGAACGCTAACGCTAACACTAAACCTAATGCTAAACCTAACCTAACCCTAACCCTGACACAAAACATAAAACTAACCCTAACTATAACCCTAACCCTAACCCATATCCTAACCCTAACACTAAGCCTAACCGTAACCCTTACCCTAACCCAAATCCAAACCCTAATCCTAACCCTAACCCTAATCCATACCCTAATCCAAATTCTAACTCTAAACCTAACCCTAATGCTAAACCTAAACCTAACCCTAAACCTAACCCAAAACCTAACACTAACACTAACTCTAACCCTTACCCTAACCTAACCCAAATCCTAACCCGAAACCTAAACCTAACCCCAACCCTAACCCAAAACCTAACCCTAACCCTAAACCTAACCCAAAACCAAACTCTAACCCTAACAGTAACCCTAACCCATATCCTAAACCTTCTTCTTCTTCTTCTCTAGTTCTTCGATTTCTCCTTAAATTCGCTTTCTTCTTCTTCTTCTTCTTCATCTTCTTCTTCTTCTTCTTCCTCTTCCTCTTCGTCTTCGTCTTCGTCGTCGTCTTCTTCTTCTGCTTTTACTTCTTTTTATTCCTCTTTCTCTTTTTCTTCGATTTCTGTTTATTCTAAGTTTTCTGCTTTGTCTTCTTTTTATTCTTCTTCTTTTTCTTCTTCTTCATATTATTCTTATTCGTCACCTTCATCTTCTTATTCTTCTTCTTGTTCTTCTTCTTCTTGTTTTCTCCTTCTTGTTCTTCTTGTTCTTTCTCTTCTTCTTCTTCGATTTCTGCTTCTTCTTCGATTTCTGCAAATTCTTTGCTTCTTGCTTCTTTTTGTTATTTTTTGCTTTTTCTTCTTCGTATTGTTCTTCTTCTTCTTTTACTTCTTTTTCTTCTTCTTTTACTTTTTCATCATCATCATCTTCTTCTTCTACTTCTTCTTCTTCTATTTCTTCTTCATTAATTTCTGCAAATACTTCGCTTTATGCTTCTCCTTCGTGTTATTCTTTTTCTTTTTCTTCTTCTTGACATTGTTCTTATTCCTCACATTTTACTTCTTCTCTTCATTTTCTTCTTCTTCTTCTTCTCCTCATCCACCTCCTCCCCCTCCTCCTCCTTCTTCTTCTTCGTCTTCTTCTTCTTCTTGCTCTTCTACTTCTTCTTCTTGCTCTTCTTCTTCTTCTTCTTCTTCTTCTTCTTCTTCTTCTTCTTCTTCTTCTTCTTCTTCTTCTTCTTCTTCTTCTTCTTCTTCTTCTTCTTCTTCTTCTTCTTCTTCTTCTTCTCCTTATCCTTCTGCTTCTTCTCCTTCTCCGTCTCCTTCTTCTCCTTCTCCTTTCCCTTCCCCTTTTTCTTCTTCTTCTTCGATTTTTTGCTTCTTCCTCTATTTCTGCTAATTCTTCACTTTTTGCTTCTTTTTCTTGTTATTCTTTTTTCTTTTCTTCTTCGCAGTATTCTTATTCTTCACATTCTACATCTTTGTCTTCTTCACCTTCATCTGCTTGTTCTTCTTCTTCTTCTTCTTGTATTTCTTCTCCTTGTTCTTCTTCTACTTCTATTTCCGCTTCTTCTTCGATTTCTGCTTGTTCTTCGCTTTTTGCTCCTTCTTGTTTTTTTTTCTTCTTTTTCTTACTCTTCGCATTGTTCTTCCCATACTTCACCTTCATCTTCTTGTTCTTCTTGTATTTATTCTCCTTGTTCTTCTTCTACTTCTATCTGCTTCTTCTTCGATTTCTGCTTATTCTTCAATTCTTGCTTCTTCTTCTTGTTATTCTTCTTTTTCTTCTTTTTCGCATTGTTCTTCATATTCTTCAACTTCATCTTCTTGTTCTTCCTCTTGTTCTTCTTCTTTTATTTTTTCTCCTTGTTCTACTTCTACTTCTATTTCTGCTTATTTTTCGAATTCTGCTTATTCTTTGCTCTTTGCTTCTCCTTCTTGTTATTCTCTTCTTTCTCTTCTTCTTCACATTGTTCTTCATATTCTTCAGCTTTATCTACTTCTTCTTCTTCTTCTTCTTGCATTTCTTCTCCTTGTTCTTCTACATCTATTTCTGCTTCTTCTTTGATTTCTGCTTATTCTTCGCTTTTTTGCTTCTTCTTCTTGTTATTCTTCTTTTTCTTCTTCGGAGTGTTCTTCATATGCTTCACCTTCATCTCCTTGTTCTTCTTCTTGTTCTTCGTCTTGTATTTATTCTCCTTGTTCTTCATCTTCGTCTATTTCTGCTTCACCTTCGATTTCTGCTTATTCTCCACTTTTTGCTCCTTCTTCTTGTTATTCTTCTTTTTCTTCTTCTTCGCATTGTTCTTCACATACTTCACCTTCATCTTTTTGTTCTTCTTGTTCTTCTTATATTTCTGCTCCTTGTTCTTCTTCTACTTCTATTTCTGCTTCTTCTTCTACTTCTATTTCTGCTTCATTTTCGATTTCTGCTTATTCTTCATTTTTGCTTGTTGTTGTTCTTCTTCTTTTTCTTCTTCTTCGCATTGTTCTTCATATACTTCACATTCATCTTCTTGTTCTTCTTCTTCTTGTTCTTCTTCTTGTATTTATTCATCTTGTTCTTCTACTTCTATTTCTGCTTATTTTTCGATTTCTGCTTATTCTTTGCTCTTTGCTTCTCCTTCTTGTTATTCTCTTCTTTTTATTCCTCTTCGCATTGTTCTTCATATTCTTCAACTTCATCTTTTTGTTCTTCTTGTTCTTGTTCTTCTTCTTGTATTTCTTCTCCTTGTTCTTCTTCTACATCTATTTCTGCTTCTTGTTCTATTTCTGCTTTTTCTTCGCTTTTTGATTCTTCTTCTTATTCTGCTTCTCTTTCTTCTTCTTCGTATTGTTCTTCAATTTCTTCACCTTCATCTTGTTGTTCCCTTCTTCTTGTATTTCTGTCCTTGTTCTTCTTCTACTTCTAGTTCTGCTTCTTCTTCGAAATCTGCTTATTCTTCGCTTTTTGCTTCTTCTTGTTATTCTTCTTTTTCTTCTTCTTCGCATTGTTCTCAATGTTCTTCACCTTCATTTCCTGATTTTCTTCTTGTTCTTCTTCTTGTATTTCTTCTCCTCTTTCTTCTTCTACTTCTATTTCTGCTTCTTCTTTGATTTCTGCTTATTCTTCGCTTTTTGCTTCTTCTTCTTCTTGTTATTCTTCTTCTTTTTGCTTATTCTTCGCTTTTTGCTTCTTCTTGTTGTTCTTCTTCTTTTTTTCTTCTTCGCATTGTTCTTCATATTCTTCACCTTCATCTTCTTGTTCTTCTTCACCTTGCATTTTTTCTCCTTGGTTTTCGTCTACTTCTATTTCTGCTTCATCTTCGATTTCTTCTTATTCTTCACTTTTTGCTTCTTCTTCTTGTTATTCTTCTTCCTTTTCTTCTTCTTCAGATTGTTCTTCGTATTCTTCACCTTCATCTGCTTGTTCTTCTTCTTCTTCTTCTTCTTCTTCTTCTTCTTCTTCTTCTTCTTCTTCTTGTATTTCTTCTTGTACTTCTTCTACTTCTATTTCCGCTTCTTCTTCGATTTCTGCTTATTCTTCGCTTTTTGGTCCTTCTTGTTATTCTTCTTCTTTTTCTTCTTCTTCGAATTATTCTTCGTATTCTTCACCTTCATCTTCTTGTTCTTCTTCTTCTTGTACTTATTTTCCTTGTTCTTCTTCTTCTTCATTTTCTGCTTCTTCATTTTTTGCTTCTTCTTCTTGTTATTCTTCTTTTTCTTCTTTGCATTGTTCTTCATATTCTTCACATTCATCTTCTTTTTCTTCTTATCCTTGTTTTTCTTCTTCTTGTATTTCTTCTCTTTGTTTTTCTTCTACATCTATTTCTACTTCTTCTTCGTTTTCTGCTTCTTCTTCGTTTTCTGCTACTTCTTGTTAATCTTCTTCTTTTTCTTCTTCTTCGCATTGTTTTTCATATTCTTCAAATTCATCTTCTTTTTCTTCTTCTTGATCTTCTTCTTGTTTTTATTCACCTTTTCTTTCTCGAATTCTATTTCTGCTCATTTTTCCATTTCTGCTTATTCTTTGCTCTTTGCTTCTTCATCTTGTTATTCTTCTTCTTTTTCTTCTTCTTCGTATTGTTCTTCATATACTTCACCTTCATCTTCTTGTTCTTCCTCTTCTTGTTCTTCTTCTCGTATTTCTTCTATTTCTGCTTCTTTGATTTCTGCTTATTCTACGCTTTTTGCTTCTCCTTCTTGTTATTTTTCTTCGTTTTCTTCTACTTTGCATTGCTCTTCATATTCTTCATCTTCATTTTTTTGTTCTTCTTCTTGTATATCTTCTCATTGTTCTTCCTCTACTTCTATTTCTGCTTCTTGTTTGATTTCTGCTTATTCTTTTCTTTTTGCTTCTACTTTTTGTTTTTGTTCTTCTTCTTTTTCTTTTTCTTCGCATTGTTCCTTGTATTCTTCACGTTCATCTTGTTGTTCTTTTTCTTCTTCTTGTATTTCTTCTCCTTGTTCTTCTTCTACTTCTATTTCTGCTTCTTATTCGATTTCTGCTTATTCTTCACTTCTTGCTTCTTCTTGTTATTGTTCTATTTCTTCTTCTTCACATTGTTCTTCATATTCTTCACCTTCGTCACATCTTTCCTCTTTTATTTCTTCTCCTTTTTCTTCGTTTTCTTCTATTTCTGCTTCTTCTTGGATTTCTGCTCAATCTTCGTTTTTCCTTCTTCTTCTTGTTAGTCTACTTTTTATTCTTCTTCGCTTTGTTCTTCATATACTTCACCTTCATCATCTTCTTCTTCTTCTTGATCTTCATCGTGTATTTCTTCACCTTGTTCTTTCTCTACATCTATTTCTGCTCATTTTTCGATTTCTGCTTATTCTTTGCTCTTTGCTTCTTCATCTTGTTCTTCTTCTTCTTTTTCTTCTTCTTCACATTGTTCTTTGTATTCTACACCTTAATCTTCTTGTTCTTCTTCTTCTTGTTGTATTTCTTTTCCTTGTTTTTCTACTTCTATTTGTGCTTCTTCTTTGATTTCTGCTTATTCTTCTCTTTTTGCCCCTTCTTCTTGTTATTTTTCTTCTTTTTCTTCTTCTTCGCAATGTTCTTCATATTCTTTTCATTCATCATCTTTTTCTTCTTGTTTTTCTTCTTCTTGTATTACTTCTCTCTGTTCTTCTATTTCTGCTTCTTCCTCCATTTCTGCTTATACTTCGCTTTTTGCCTCTTCTGCTTGTTTTTCTTCTACTTTTTTTTTCTTCACATTTTTCTTCATATACTTCACCTTCAACTTCCTGTTCTTCTTGTTCTTCTTCCTCTTGTATTTCTTCTATTTCTGCTTCTTCTATTTCTGCTTCTTCTGCTTTTTGCTTTTTCTTCTAGTTATTATTCTTGTTTTTCTACTTCTTCGCATTGTTCTTCATATTCTTCAACTTCTTCTGCTTGTTCTTCTTCTTCTTCTTGTGTTTCTTCTACTTGTTCTTCTTCTACTTCTATTTCTGCTTCTTCTTTGATTTCTTCTCATTCTTCGCTTTTTGCTACGTCTTCTTGTTATTCTTCTTTTTCTTCTTATTCGCATTGTTCTTCATATTCTTCACCTTCATCTTCTTGTTCTTCTTCTTGTGCTTCTTGTATTTCTTCTATTTCTGCTTCTTCTTTGATTTCTACTCATTCTTCGCTTTTTGCTTCTTTTTCTTCTTCTTCGCTTTGTTCTTCATATTCTTCTCCTTCATCTTCTTGTTCTTCTTCGTCTTCTTCTTGTATTTCTTCTCCTTGTTATTCTTGTACTTCTATTTCTGCTTCTTCTTCGATTTCTGCATCTTCTTCGCTTTTTGCTTCTTCTTCTTGTTATTCTTTTTCTTCTTCGCATTGTTTTTCATATTCCTCACCTTCATCTTCCTGTTCTTCTTCTTCTTCCTTTATTTCTTCTCCTTGTTCTTCTTCTACATATACTTCTGCTTCTTCTTGATTTCTGCTTATTCTTCGTTCTTGCTTCTTCTTCTTGTTATTCTTCTTCTTTTTCTTCTTCTTCGCTTTGTTCTTCATATTCTTCACCTTCATCTTTTCTTCTTCTTCTTGATCTTGTTCTTCTTGTATTTCTTCACCTGGTCTTTCTCTACTTCCATTTCTGCTCATTTTCAATTTCTGCTTATTCTTTGCTCCTTGCTTCTTCTTCTTGTCATTATTCTTCTTTTCTTCTTCTTCGCATTGTTCTTCATATTCTTCACCTTCATCTTCTTGTTCTTCTTCCTCTTCTTGTATTTCTTCTCCTTGTTCTTCTTGTACTTCTATTTCTGCTGCTTCTACAATTTCTGCTTCTTCTTCTCTTTTTGTTTCTTCTTCTTGTTATTCTTCTCTTTTTGTTCTTCTTCGCATTATTCTTCATATTCTTCACCTTCAAACTCTTGTTTTTCTTCTTCTTCTTCTTGTATTTCTTCTCCGTGTTCTTCTTGTACTTCTATTTCTGCTTTTTCTTCGATATCTGCTTATTCTTCGCTTTTTGCTTATACTTCTTGTTATTCTTCTTCTTCTTCTTCGCATTGTTCTTCATATTCTTCACCTTCATATTCTTGTTGTTCTTCTTCTTGTTCTTCTTTATCTTGTATTACTTCTCCTCGTTCTTCTTCTACGTCTATTTCTGCTTCTTCTTTGATTTCTGGTTATTCTTCGCTTTTTGCTTCTTGTTATTCTCCTTCTTTTTCTTCTATGTCGCATTGTTCTTCATATTCTTCATATTCATCTTTTTGTTCTTCTTATTCTTCTTTTATTTTTCACCTTCTTCTTCTTCTACTTCTATTTCTGCTTATTTTTTGATTTCTGCTTATCCTTCGCTTTTTGCTTCTACTTCTTGTTATTCTTTTTCTTTTTCTTCTTCTTCGCATTGTTCTTCTTCTACTTCTATTTCAGCTTCTTCTTCGATTTCTACTCATTCTTCGATTTTTTCTTCCTCTTCTTCTCCTTCTCCTTCTCCTCCTCCTCCTCCTCCTCCTCCTCCTCCTCCCTGTTCTTCATAGTCTTCACCTTCACCTTTTTCTTTCTTCTTGATCTTGTTCTTCTTGTATTTCTTCACCTGGTCTTTCTCTACATCTATTTCTGCTCATTTTTCGATTTCTGCTTAGTCTTTGCTCCTTGCTTCTTCTTGTTATTCTTCTTCTTTTTATTCTTGTTCGCATTGTTCTTCATTTTCTTTACCTTCAAACTCTTGTTCTTCTTCTTCTTTTTGTATTTCTTCTCCTTGTCCTCTTGTACTTCATTTTCTGATTCTTCTTCAATTTCTGCTTATTGTTCGCTTTTTCCTTCTTCTTCTTGTTCTTCTTCTTCTTTTTCTTCTTCTTCGCATGGTTCTTTATATACTTCACCTAAATCTTCTTGTTCTTCCTCTTCTTCTTGTTCTGCTTTTTCTTCGATTTCTGCTTATTCTTCGCTTTTTGCTTCTTCTTTTTCTTTTTCTTCGCATTGTTCTTATAATTCACCTTCATATTGTTGTTCTTCTTCTTGTTCTTCTTTACCTTGTATTTCTTCTCCTTGGTCTTCTTCTCCTTCTATTTCTGCTTCTTCTTTGATTTCTGGTTATTCTTTGTTTTCTGCTTCTTCTTGTTATTCTTCTTCTTCGCATTGTTCTTCATATTCTTCACCTTCATATTCTTGCTCTTCTTCTTCTTGTTCTTCTTTATCTTGTATTTCTTCTCCTTGTTCTTCTACTACTTCTATTTCTGCTTCTTCTTTGATTTCTGGTTATTCTTCACTTTTTGCTTCTTATTCTTTTTCTTTTTCTTCTTCTTCGCATTGTTCTTCATATTCTTCACCTTCATCTTCTTCTTCTTCTTCTTCTTTTATTACTTCTCCTTGTTCTTCTTCTACTTCTATTTCTGCTTTTTCTTCGATTTCTGCTTATTCTTCTTGTTATTTTTCTTCCTATTCTTCTTCTCCGCATTGTTCTTCATATTCTTTACCTTCATCTTCTGTTGTTCTTCTTGTTCTTCCTCTTCTTGTATTTCTTCTCCTTGTTCTTCTTCTACTTCTATTTCTGCTCCTTCTTTAATTTCTGCTTATTCTTTGCTTTTTCTTCCTTCTTCTTGTTATTCTTCTTCTTTTTCTTAGTCTTTGCATTGTGCTTCACATACTACACCTTCATCTTCTTCTTCTTCTTCTTGTTTTTCTTCTCCTTGTTCTTCTTCGATGTCTGCTTCTTCTTCGATTTCTGCTTATTCTTCGATTTTTGCTTCTTCTTCTTGTTATATTTCTTTTTCTTCTTCTTCACATTGTTCTTCATATTCTCCACCTTCATCTTCTTTCTCTTCTTCTTCTTGTACTTCTTCTTCTTATATTTCTTCTCCTTGTTCTTTCTCTACTTCTATTTCTGCTCATTTTTCGATTTCTGCTTATTCTTTGCTCTTTGCTTCTTCATCTTGTTATTCTTCTTTATCTTCTTCTTCGCATTGTTCTTCATATACTTCACCTTCATCTTCTTGTTCTATTGTTCGTTTTGTATTTCTGCTTCTTGTTCTTCTTCTACTTCTATTTATGCTTCTTCCTCGATTTCTGCTTATACTTCGCTTTTTGCCTCTTCTCGTTATTCTTCTACTTTTTCTTCTTCTTCTTCTCATTGTTCTTCATATACTTCACCTTCAACTTCCTGTTCTTCTTGTTCTTCTTCCTCTTGTATTTCTTCTATTTCTGCTTCTTCTATTTCTGCTTCTTTCGCTTTTTGCTTTTTCTCTTGCTATTCTTCTTGTTTTTCTACTTCTTCGCATTGTTCTTCATATTCTTCAACTTCATCTGCTTGGTCTTCTTCTTCTTCTTCTTCTTCTTCTTCTTGTGTTTCTTCTACTTCTTCTTCTTCTACTTCGATTTCTGCTTCTTCTTTGATTTCTGCTTCTTCTTCATTTTTTGCTACTTCTTCATGTTATTCTTCTTCTTTTTCTTCTTCTTCGCATTGTTCTTATAATTCACTTTCATATTGTTGTTATTCTTCTTGTTCTTCTTTACCTTGTATTTCTTCTCCTTGTTCTTCTACTACTTGTATTTCTGCTTCTTCTTTGATTTCTGTTTATTCTTCGCTTTTTGCTTCTTGTTATTCTTGTTCTTTTTCTTCTTCTTCGCATTGTTCTTCATATTCTTCACCTTCATATTCTTGTTCTTCTTCTTCTTGTTCTTCTTTATCTTGTATTTCTTCTCCTCGTTCTTCTTCTACTTCTATTTCTGCTTCTTCTTTGATATCTGGTTATTCTTCACTTTTTGCTTCTTGTTATTCCTCTTCATTTTTTTCTCCGTCGTATTTTTCTTCATATTCTTCATATTCTTCTTCTTCTTCTTCTTTTTCTTCTTCTTTTATTTCTTCACCTTGTTTTTCTACTTCTATTTCTGCTTATTTTTTGATTTCTGCTTTTCCTTCGATTTTTGCTTCTACTTCTTATTATTCTTTTTCTTTTTCTTTGCATTGTTCTTCATATACGTCACCTTCATCTTCTTGTTCTTCTTCTTCTTGTTGTATTACTTCTCCTTGTTTTTCTTCTACTTCTATTTCTACTTTTTCTTCGATTTCTGCTATTCTTCCCTCTTTGTTTCTTCTTCTTGTTATTTTTCTTCCTTTTCTTCTTCTCCGCAATGTTCTTCGTATTCTTCACCTTCTTCTTCTTGTTCTTGTTCTTGATCTTCCTCTTCTTGTATTTCTTCTCCTTGTTCTTCTTCTACTTCTATTTCTGCTACTTCTTTAATTTCTGCTTATTCTTCGCTTTTTCTTCCTTCTTCTTGTTATTCTTCTTCTTTTTCTTAGTCTTCGCATTGTTCTTTATATACTACACCTTCATCTTCTTCTTCTTGTTGTTCATCTGTATTTCTTCGCCTTGTTCTTCTTCGATTTCTGCTTCTTCTTCAATTTCTGCTTCTTCTTCGATTTTTGCTTCTTCTTGTTATACTTCTTCTTCTTCTTCTTCGCATTGTTCTTCATATTCTCCACCTTCATCTTCTTGCTCTTCTTCTTTTTTTTTTTTTTTTTTTTAAAGATTTATTTATTTTTATTTATACAAGCACTGGGTACAGTCAGAAGCGCGGGAGGGTGAGAGAATTCACCAAAGCCAGAGCGGGGAGCAGAGCAGGCAGAAGGACCGAAGGACACTGCTGAGGGGAGCAGCGGGCGGCAGGAGAGGTCTGCGCGCCATGTGGGACCCTCCTCCCGTGGCCGGGGAGCAGCCGGGGATCGAACCGGCGCTGCAGAGGCCGCGGGCAGCTTCGCAACCCGGCGCTCAACCGCTGCACCACCGGGGAGGCCCCATTCTTGCTCTTCTTCTTCTTGTACTTCTTCTTCTTATATTTCTTCTCCTTGTTCTTTCTCTACTTCTATTTCTGCTCATTTTTCGATTTCTGCTTATTCTTTGCTCTTTGCTTCTTCATCTTGTTCTTCTTCTTCTTTTTCTTCTTCTTCGCATTGTTCTTCATATTCTCCACCTTCATCTTCTTCTTGTTCTTCTTCTTCTTTTATTCCTTTTCCTTGTTGCTCTTCTACTTCTATTTGTGCTTCTTCTTTGATTTCTGCTTTATTCTTCTCTTTTTGCTTCTTCTTGTTATTTTTCTTCTATTTCTTCTTCTTCGCAATGTTCTTCTTATTCTTCTCATTCATCTTCCTTTTCATCTTCTTGTTGTTTTTCTTCTTCTTGTATTTCTTCTCCTTGTTCTTCTTCTACTTCTATTTCTGCTTCTTCCTCGATTTCTGCTTATACTTCGCTTTTTGCCTCTTCTTATCGTTATTCTTCTACTTTTTCTTCTTCTTCGCATTGTTCTTCATATACTTCACCTTCAACTTCCTGTTCTTCTTCTTGTTCTTCTTCCTCTTGTATTTCTTCTTTTTCTGCTTCTTCTTCTATTTCTGCTTCTTTCGCTTTTTGCTTATTCTCTTGTTATTCTTCTTGTTTTTCTACTTCTTTGCATTGTTCTTCATATTCTTCAACTTCATCTGCTTGTTCTTCTTCTTCTTTTGTTTCTTCTACTTGGTCTTCTTCTGCTTCTATTTCTGCTTCTTCTTTGATTTCTGCTTATTCTTTGCTTTTTCTACTTCTTCATGTTATTCTTCTTCTTTTTCTTCTTCTTCGCATTGTTCTTCATATTCTTCACCTTCATCTTCTTTTCTTCTTCTTGTGCTTCTTGTATTTCTTCTACTTCTGCTTCTTCTTCGATTTCTGCTCATTCTTCGCTTTTTGCTTCTTCTTCTTGTTATTCTTCTTCCTTTTCTTCTTCTTTGCTTTTTTCTTCATATTCTTCACCTTCATCTTTTTCTTCTTCTTCTTGATCTTTTTCTTCTTGTATTTCTTCACCTGGTCTTTCTCTACTTCTATTTCTGCTCATTTTTCAATTTCTGCTTATTCTTTGCTCCTTGCTTTTTCTTCTTGTCATTATTCTTCTTTTTCTTCTTCTTCGCATTTTCTTCATATACTTCACCTTCATCTTCTTGTTCTTCTTACTCTTCTTGTATTTCTTCTCCTTGTTCTTCTTGTACTTCTATTTCTGCTTCTTCTTCGATTTCTGCTTCTTCTTCGCTTTTTGCTTCTTCTTCTTGTTATTCTTCTCTTTTTGTTCTTCTTCGCATTATTCTTCATATTCTTCACCTTCAAACTCTTGTTCTTCTTCTTCTTCTTGTATTTCTTCTCTGTGTTCTTCTTGTACTTCTATTTCTGCTTCTTCGATTTCTGCTTCTTGTTCGCTTTTTCCTTCTTCTTCTTGTTATTCTTCTTCTTTTTCTTCTTCTTCGCATTGTGTTCATATACTTCACCTACATCTTCTTGTTCTTCCTCTTCGTGTTCTTCTTCTTCTTGTATTTCTTCTATTTCTGCTTTTTCTTCGATATCTGCTTATTCTTCACTTTTTGCTTCTATTTCTTGTTATTCTTCTTCTTTTTCTTCTTCGCATTGTTCCTCTTATACTTCACCTTCTTATTCTTGTTTTTGTGTTATTCTTTACCTTGTATTTCTTCTCCTTGTTCTTCTACTATTTCTATTTCTGCTTCTTCTTTGATTTCTGGTTATTCTTCGCTTTTTGCTTCTTCTTGTTATTCTTCTTCTTCTTCGCATTGTTCTTCATATTCTTCACCTTCATATTCTTGTTGTTCTTCTTGTTCTTCTTTATCTTGTATTTCTTCTCCTCGTTCTTCTTCTACTTCTATTTCTGCTTCTTCTTTGATTTCTGGTTATTCTTCGCGTTTTGCTTCTTGTTATTCTTCTTCTTTTTATTCTTTGTGGCATTGTTCTACATATTCTTCATATTCATCTTTTTGTTCTTCTTCTTCTTCTTTTATTTCTTCACCTTCTTCTTCTTCTACATCTATTTCTACTTATTTTTTGATTTCTGCTTATCCTTCGCTTTTTGCTTCTACTTCTTGTTATTCTTTTTCTTTTTCTTCTTCTTCACATTGTTCTTGATATTCTTCACCTTCATCTTCTTTTTCTTCTTCTTCTTCTTGTATTACTTCTTCTTGTTATTCTTCCACTTCTATTTCTGCTTTTTCTTCGATTTCTGCTTATTCTTCGCTTTTTGTTTACTCTTCTTGATATTTTTCTTCCTTTTCTTCTTCTCCGCATTGTACTTCATATACTTCACCTTCATCTTCTTGTTCTTTTTCTTGTTCTTCCTCTTCTTGTATTTCTTCTCCTTGTTCTTCTTCTAATTGTATTTCTGCTCCTTCTTTAATTTCTGCTTATTCTTCGATTTTTCTTCCTTCTTCTATTTATTCTTCTTCTTTTTAGTCTTCACATTGATCTTCACATACTGCACCTTCACCTTCTTGTTCTTCTTGTATTTATTCTCCTTGTTCTTCTTCTATTTCTGCTTCATCTTCAATTTTGAATAAGAGAAAAAAGCAGAGATAACAGAAGAATAAGCCGAAAAAGCAGAAATAACAGAAGAATAAGATAAAAAAGCAGAAATAACAGAAGATTTAGCTGAGGAAGAAGCAGAAGAAGTAATTGAAAAAGAAAAATGCAGAAGAAACACAAGAAGATGATGAAGAAAAAGAAGGAGATGTAGAACTACAAGAAGAACAAGAAGATCTAGAAGAAGATGAAGAAACAGAAGAATAATAGGAAACAGCAGAAATAACAGAAGAATAAGCCGAAAAAGCAGAAATAATAGAAGAAGAAGCTGAAGAAGAAGGAGACGAAACAGAAGAAGAAGTAATTGAAAAAGCAAAAAACGCAGAAGAAACAGAAGAAGATGAAGAAGGAGATGTAGAACTACAAGAAGAAGAGGAATTAGATGAACAAGAATAACAACAAGAAGAAACAGAAGAATAAGACGAAAAAGCAGAAATAACAGGAGAATAAGCCGAAAAAGCAGAAATAACAGAAGAATAAGCTGAATATGAAGCAGAAGAAGCAGAAGAAGAAGAAGTAATTGAAAAAGCAGAAAATGGATTAGAAACAGAAGAAGATGAAGAAGAAGAAGAGGGTGATGTAGAACTACAAGAAGAAAATTAGAAATAGAAGAACAAGAAGAACAAGAAGAAGAAACAGAAGAATAAGACGAAAAAGCAGAAATAACAGAAGAATAAGCCAAAAAAGCAGAAATAACAGAAGAATAAGCCGAAAGAGCAGAAATAACAGAAGAATCAGCTGAAAAAGAATTAGAAGAAGCAGAAAAAGAAGTACTTGAAAAAGCAAAACGTGCAGAAGAAACAGAAGATGAAGAAGAAGAAGAAGGAGATGTAGAACTACAAGAAGAACAAGTAGAAGAAACAGAAGAATAAGCCGAAAAAGAAGAAATAACAGAAGAATAAGCCGAAAAAGAAGAAATAACAGAAGAAGCTGAAGAAGAAGCAGAGGAAGCAGAAGTAATGAAAAAGCAAAAAATGCAGAAGAAACAGAAGAAGATGAAGAAGAAGAAGAAGAAGAAGGAGATGTAGAACTACAGGAAGAACAAGAAGAACAAGAGGAAGAAAGAGAAGAATAAGACGAAAAAGCAGAAATAAAGGAAGAATAAGCTGAAGAATAAGCAGAAGAAGCAGAAGAAGAAGAAGTAATTGAAAAGCAGAAAATGCTGAAGAAACAGAAAAACATGAACAAGAAGATGGATGTGTAGAACTACAAGAAGAACTAGAAGAACTAGAAGAACAACAAGAAGAAGAAATATAAACAGAAGAATAAGCGAAGAATAAGCAGAAATAGAAGTAGAAGAAGAACAAGGAGAAGAAATACAGAACAAGAAGAGAAGAAGAAGAAGAAGAAGAAGAAGAAGAAGAAGAAGAAGAAGAAGAAGAAGAAGAAGAAGAAAAAGATGAAGGTGAAGAATATGAAGAACAATGCGAAGAAGAAGAAAAAGAAGAAGAAGAACAAGAAGAAGAAAGAAAAAGCAAAGAATAAGCAGGAATCGAAGAAGCAGAAATATAAGAAGAAAAAAAACCAGGAGAATAAATACAAGAAGACAAAAAAGAGGAATAACAAGAAGAACAATAAGATGAAGGTGAAGAAAATGAAGAACAATGCTAAGAAGAAGAAAAAAAAGAAGAACAAGAATAACAAGTAAAAGAAGCAAAAAGTGAAGAATAAGCAGAAATCGAAGTAGAAGCAGAAATAGAAGAAGAAGAAGGTGAAGAAATACAAGAAGAAGCAGAAGAACAAGAAAATGAAGGTGAAGAATATGAAGAACAATGCGAAGAAGAAAGAAAAGATGTATAACAAAAGAAGAAGGAAAAAGCGAAGAATCAGCAGAAATCGAAGAAGAAGCAGAAATAGAAGTACAAGAAGAACAAGGAGAAGAAGTACAAGAAGAAGAAGAACAAGACGATGAAGGTGAAGAATATGAAGAAAAATGCGAAGAAGAAAAAAAAGTAGAATAATAATAAGAAGAAGAAGGAAAACACAAAGAATAAGCAGAAATCGAAGAAAAAGCAGAAACAGAAGAAGAAGAAGAACAAGGAGAAGAAATACAAGAAGAGGAATAACAAGAAAAAGAAGAACAAGAAGATGAAGGTGAAGAATATGAAGAACAATGTGAAGAAGAAGAAGAAGAACAAGAAGAAGAAGCAAAAAGCAAAGAATAAGCAGAAATCGAAGAAGTAGAAATAGAATTAGAAGATGAACAAGGAGAAGTACAAGAAGAAGAAGAAGAAGAAGAAGAAGAAGAAGAAGAAGAAGAAGAAGAAGAAGAAGAAGAAGAAGAAGAAGAAGAAGAAGAAGAAGAAGAAGAAGAAGAAGAAGAAGAAGAAGAAGGTGAATTCACAAACTCTTTCAAAAAATTGAGAAGGAAGAGACAATACCAAAAACATTCTATGAAGCCAACATTACACTAATACCAAAACCGAATAAAGACAACACAAAAAATGAAAAGTACAGGCCAATCTCCCTAATGAACACTGATGCAAAAATCCTCAACAAAAGTTTAGCTATCAGGGGCCTCCCCGTGGCGCAGCGGTTGAGCGCTGGGTTGTGAAGCTGCCCGCAGCCTCTGCAGCCGGTTTGATCCCCGGCTGCTCCCCGGCCACCGGAGGAGGGTCCCACATGGCGAGCAGACCTCTCCTGCCGCCCGCTGCTCCCCTCAGCAGTGTGCTTCGGTCCTTCTGCCTGCTCTGGTCCCCGCTCTGGCTCTGGTGAATTCTCTCACCCTCCTGCGCTTCTGACTGTACCCAGTGCATGTATAAACCAAACAAACAAGCAAATAATAAATAAATAAATAAGACATGCCTCTAGAAAATTAAAAAAAAATAAGTTTAGCTATCAGGATCCAACAATGTATCCATAAGATAATTCAACACGACCAAGTAGGATTCATGCCAGGGACACAAGGATGGTTTAACATCTGAAAATCAATCAACGTTATCCAATGCATCAACAAAAAGAAATATAAAAACCATATGATAATATCAATAGATGCTGAGAAAGCTTTCGACAAAGTGCAACACCCATTCATGATAAAAGCCCTTGAAATTCTTGGGATACAAGGAACATACCTCAACATCATAAAGGCCATCTATGACAGGCCAACAGCCAGTATCATTCTCAATGGTGAAAAGCTGAAAGCAATTCCATTAAGATCTGGAACAAGACAGAAAGAAATGGAAAAACATCCCCTGCTCATGGATTGGAAGAATAAACATTATTAAAATGGCCATCCTGGGCCTCCCCGGTGGCGCAGCGGTTGAGCGCTGGGTTGCGAAGCTGCACGCAGTCTGTGCAGTGCCGGTTCGATCCCTGGCTGCTTCCCAGCAACCAGAGGAGGGTCCCACATGGCGCGCAGAATTCTCCTGCCGCCCACTGCTCCCCTCAGCAGTGTACTTCGGTCCTTCTGCCTGTTCTGCATCCTGCTCTGACTCTGGTGAATTCTCTCACCCTCCCGTGCTTCTGAATGTACCCAAGGCTTGTATGAATAAATAAATAAATAAATCTTAAAAAAAATGGCCATCCTACCAAAAGCAATATACAGATTCAATGCTATTCCAATCAAAATTTCAATGTCATTCTTCAAAGAAATAGAACAATTATTGATGAAAGTCATATGGAATCGCAAAAAACCCCGAATAGCCAAAGCTCTCCTGAAACAAATAGAAGGGACTGGAGGCATCACACTCCCAGTCTTCAAACTATAATACAAAGCCATAATCATCAAAACTGCATGGTATTCGAACAAGAACAGACATACACACCAATGGACACGAATGGAAAACCCAGAAATAAACCCACAGATTTATGATCAACTAATCTTTGACAAAGGAGCAAAGACTATGCATTGGAGCAAAGAAAGTTTGTTCAATAAATGGTGCTGGGAAAACTGGGTCACTACATGCAAAAGAATGAAGCTGGACCACTACCTCACACCATACACAAAAATCAACTCAAAATGGATTAAAGAACTAGACATAAGACCTGAAAACATAAAATACATAGAAAGAAATATTGGCGAAACACTACGTGATTTGCACATCAAAGACATCTTTACAGACACATCACCCAAAGCAGTGATAGTGAAGGCAAAGATAAATAGCTGGGACTACATCCAATTAAAGAGCTTCTGCACAGCAAAAGAGACAATAACAAAAACTAAGAGAAACCACACCAAGTGGGAGAACATTTTTGTACACAACACTAATGATAAAGGACTGATCACAAAAATCTGCAAAGAGCTGATGAGACTCAACAACAACAAAGAAAATAATCCAGTCAAAAAATGGGCAGAAGAGCTAAAAAGAAACTTCTCTGAAGAGGAAATGCAAATGGCCAACAGGCATATGAAAAAATGTTCAACATCACTTGTCATCAGGGAAATGCAAATCAAAACTACCATGAGGTACCATCTTACACCAATGAGAATGGCACATATTAAAAAAACTAGCAACAACAAATGCTGGCGAGGGGCTGTAGAAAAAGGCACTCTCCTGCACTGTTGGTGGGAGTGCAAACTGGTCCAACCACTATGGAGAGCTGTGGGAGATTTCTGGACCTACTAAACATAGAGCTTCCATATGATCCAGCAATTCCACTCCTAGGAATTTACCCAAAGGACACAGAAACATCAATTCCAAAGAACACCTGCACCCCAATGTTTATAGCAGCACTATTTACAATAGCTAAGCTTTGGAAACAGCCCAGATGCCCCAAAATAGATGACTAGATCAAGAAGATGTGGTACATATATACCATGGAATACTACTCAGCATTTAAAAAAGATAAACACATGCAATTTGCAGCAACATGGATGGCGCTGGAAGGGATCATGCTCAGCGTAATAAGCCAGAAAGAAAAAGAAAAATACCGGATGGTCTCACTCATAGCAGGAATCTAGAAAACTTAAATAAGGGACCAGGAAAATGAATAACTGTAAGAAAGTGAAAATCAAAATCAACAAAAAACTATGAACCAGAGACACTTTTTGGGGGGTAGGGGGTAGGAGGGGAGGGACTTGGGTCAGAATGCGGGAGTTGAAATTGTATGAGGAATATAAAAATAAAATTTATAAAAAATAAATAAAAAAAGAAAATGGAGGTGTAGAATATGAAGAACAATGCGAAGAAAAAGAAAAAGAAGAATAACAAGAAGATGAAGGTGAAGAATATGAGGAACAATGCGAAGAAGAAGAAAAAAAGAATAACCGGAAGAAGAATCAAAAGCCAAGAATAAGCAGAAATCGAAGAGGAACAGAAATTGAAGTAGAAGAAGAAAAAGGAGAAGAAATACAAGAAGAATAATAACAAGAAGAAGAAGAACAAGAAGATGTAAGTGAAGAATATGAAGAACAATGCAAAGAAGAAGACAAAGAAAAAGAATAACAAGAAGAAGAAGCAAAAAGCGAAGAAGAAGCAGAAATAGAAGAAGAAGCAGAAATAGAAGTAGAAGAAAAAGGAGAGGAAATAAAAGAAGAAGAAGAACAAGAAGATGAAGTTGAAGAATATGAAGAACAATGCGAAGAAGAAGAAAAAAAGAATAACAAGAAGAGGAAGCAAAAAGCGAAGAATTAACAGAAATTGAAGAAGAAGCCGAAATAGAAGTAGAAGAAGAACAAGGTGAAGAAATACAAGAAGAACAAGAAGAACAAGAAGAATTAGAAGATGAAGCTGAAGAATATGAAGAACAATGCGAAGAAGAAGAAGAAGAAGAAGAAGAAGAAGAACAACAACAACAACAACAACAACAACAACAAAAACAAGAACAACAAGAACAAGAACAAGAAGAAGCAAAAAGCGAAGAATAAGCAGAAATCAAAGAAGAAGTAGAAATATAAGAAATACAAGAAGAAGAACAAGAAGAACAAGAAGATGAAGGTGAAGTATATGAAAAAAAATGTGAGGAAGAAGAAAAAGAAGAATAACAAGAAGAATCAAAAAGCGAATAAAAGGAGAAATAGAAGAAGCAGAAATATCAGTAGAAGAAGAAATTGAAGAAATACAAGAAGAAGAATAAGAAGAAGATGAACAAGAAGATGAAGGTGAAGAATAGGAAGAACAATGCAAAGAAGAAGAAAAAGAAGAATAACAATAATAAGAAGGAAAAAGCGAATAATAAGCAGAAATCGAAGAAGAAGAAGAAATAGAAGTAGTAGAACAAGGTGAAGAAATACAAGAAGAAGAACAAGGAGAAGATGAAGAAGAAGATGAAGGTGAAGAATATGAAGAACAAGGCGAAGAAGAATATAATGCATTATTCTTCTGTTTTGTGCTTTTTCAGCTCATTCTTTTGTTTCTACTTCTTGTTCTTCTTGTTCTTCTAGTTATTCTTGTTCTTCTTGTTGCTCTACATTTCCTTCTTCTTCTTCATCATCTTCTGTTTCTTCTGCATTTTCTGCTATTTCAATGGCTACTTCTTCTTCTTCTGCTTCTTCTGATTCTTCTTCAGCTTCTTCTTCTGTTATTTCTACTTTTTCGGCTTACTCTGTTATTTATGCTTTTTCGGCTTATTCTTCTGTTTCTTATTCTTGTTCTTCTAGTTCTTCTTGTTCTTCTTGTAGTTCTACATCTCCTTCTTCTTCTTTATCTTCTGTTTCTTCGCATTTTCTGCTTTTTCAATTACTTCTTCTTCTTCTTCTTCTGCTTCTGCTTCTTCTTCACCTTATTCTTCTGTTATTTCTGCTTTTTCGGCTTATTCTTCATTTTCTTCTTCTTGTTTTCTTGTTCTTCTTGTTCTTCTTGTAGTTCTACATCTCCTTCTTCTTCTTCTTCTTCATCTTCTTCTGTTTCTGCTGCATTTTCTGGTTTTTGAATTACTTCCTCTTCTTCTGCTTCATCTGCTTCTTCATCAGCTTATTCTTCTGTTATTTCTGCTTTTTCGCCTTATTATTCTGTTATTTCTGCTTTTTCGGCTTATTCTTCTTTTTCTTCTTGTTCTTTTTCTTCTTGGATTTCTACATCTCCTTCTTCTCTTTCTTCTTCTACATCGTCCTCTGTTTCTTCTGCATTTTCTGCTTTTTCAATTACTTCTTCTTTTTCTGCTTCTTCTGCTTCTTCTTCAGCTTATTCTTCTGTTATTTCTGCCTTTTCGGCTTATTCTTCAGTTATTTCTTTTATTTCGGCTTATTCTTCTATTATTTCTGCTTTTTCGGCTTATTCTTCTGTTGTTTCTTCTTTTTCATCTTATTCTTCTGTTTCTACCACTTGTTCTTCTTGTTCTTCTAGTTCTTCTTGTAGTTCTACATCTCCTTCTTCTTGTTCATCTTTTTCTGTTTCTTCGACATTTTCTGCTTTTTCAGTTACTTCTTCTGCTGCTTCTTCTGCTTCTTCTTCAGCTCACTCTTCTGTTATTTCTGGTTTTTTGGCTTATTCTTCTGTTATTTCTACTTATTCAGCTTATTCTTCTGTTATTTCTACTTTTTCGGCTTATTCTTCTGTCATTTCTGCTTTTTCATCTTATTCTTCTGTTTCTTCTTCTTGTTCTTCTTGTTCTACTTATAGTTCTACAACTCCTTCTTCTTCTTCTTCATCTTCTTCTGTTTCTTCTGCATTTTCTGCTTTTTCAATTACTTCTTCTTCTTCTTCTGCTTCTTCTTCAGCTTATTCATCTGTATTTCTGCTTTCTCGGCTTATTCTGTTATTACTGCTTTTTCAACTTATTCTTCTGTTTCTACTTCTTGTTCTTCTTGTTCTTTTAGTTCTTGTTCTTCTTGTAGTTCTACAACTCCTCCTTCTTCTTCTTCATTTTCTTCTGTTTCTAATGCATTTTCTGCTCCTTCAATTACTTCTTCTTCTTCTGCTTCTTCTGCTTCTTCTTCAGCTTATTCTTCTGTATTTCTGCTTTTTCGGCTTATTCTTCTGTTTTTTCTCCTTTTTCGACTTATTCTTCTGTTTCTACTTCTTGTTCTTCTTGTTCTTTTAGTTCCCCTTGTTCTTCTAGTAGTTCTACATCACCGTCTTATTCTTCATCTTGTTTTGTTTCTTCTGCATTTTCTTCTTTTTACATAACTTCTTCTTCTTCTGCTTCTTCTGCTTCTTCTTCAACTATTTCTTCTGTTATTTCTGCTTTTCGGCTTATTCTTCTGTTATTTCTGCTTTTTCGGCTTATTCTTCTGTTATTTCTGATTTTTGGGCTTATTCTTCTGTTATATTTTTTTGGCTTATTCTCTTATTTCTGCTTTTTCGGCTTATTCTGTTATTTCTGCTTTTTCGGCTTATTCGTCTGTTTCTTCTTGTTCTTCTAGTTCTTCTTGATCTTCTTGTAGTTCTACATCTCCTTATTCTTCTTCTTCATCTTCTTCTGTTTCTGCTGCATTTTCTTCTTTTTCAATTACTTCTTCTTTTTCTGCTTATTCTGTTTCTTCTTCAGCTTATTCTTCTGTCATTTCTGCTTTTTCGGCTTATTCTTCTGTTATTTCTTCTTTTTCTGCTTATTATTCTGTTATTTCTATTTTTTCGGCTTGTTCTTCTGTTTCTAATTCTTGTTCATCATGTTCTTCTAGTTCTTCTTGTTCTTCTTGTAGTTCTACATCTCCTTCTTCTTCTTCTTCACCTCCTTCTGTTTCTTCTGCATTTTCTGCTTTTTCAATTACTTCTTCTTCTTCTGCTTCTTCTGTTTCTTCCTCAGGTATTTTTTGTTATTTATATTTTTTCGGCTTATTCTTCTGTTAGTTCTGCTTTTTCGGCTTATTCTTCTGTTTCTTCTTGTTGTTCTTCTTGTAGTTTTACATCTCCTTCTTCTTCTTCTTCATCTTCTTCTGTATCTTCTGCATTTTATTCTTTTTCAATTACTTCTTCCTCTTCTTCTTCATCTGCTTCTTTTTCAGCTGATTCTTCTGTTATTTCTGCTTTTTCAGCTGATTCTTCTGTTATTTCTGCTTTTTCGGCTTATTCTTCTGTTATTTCTACTTTTTTGGCTTATTCTAATCCTAACCTTAACCCTAAACCTAACCCTAACCCTAACACAAAACCTAACACTAACACTAACTCTAACCCTTACAATAACCCTAACCCAAATCCTAACCCTCAACATAACGCTAACCCCTACCCAAATACTAACCTTAACCTAACCCTAAACCTAAATATAAATGTACCCCTACCCCTAACCCTAACCCTAATCCAAATCCTAACACTCACCCTAACTCTAACCCAACCCTAACTCTAGCACTAACCCTAACCCTAAACCAAATCCTAACCCTAAACGTAACCCTAACCCTAAACCTAACCCTAAGCAAAATCCTAACCCTAACACTAACCCTACCCCTATCTCTTATCCTACACATAACCTATTTCCGAATCTTCTTCGATTACTTCTAATTCTTCGGTGTTTTTCTTCTTCTGCTTGTTATTATTTTTCTTTTTCTTCTTCTTCGCATTGTTCTTATTTTTCACATTCTACTTCTTAATCTTCTGATTCTTCTTCTTCTTCTTCCTCTTCTTATTCTTCTTCTATTTCTACTTCTTCATTGATTTCTACTAATTCTTCACTTTCTACTTCTTCTTCTTGTTATTTCTTTTCTTATTCTTCTTCGCATTGTCCTTATTCCTCACATTTTACTTCTTCTACTTCTTCTACTTCCTCCTCTTCTTCTACTTCCGCCTCTTCTTCTACTTCCGCCACTTCTTCTTCTTCTTCTTCTTCTTCTTCTTCTTCTTCTTCTTCTTCTTCTTCTTCTTCTTCTTCTTCTTCTTCTTCTTCCTCTTCTTCCTCGTCTTCCTCGTCTTCCTCGTCTTCCTCGTCTTCCTCGTCTTCCTCGTCTTCCTCGTCTTCCTCGTCTTCCTCTTCTTCCTCTTCTTCCTCTTCTTCCTCTTCTTCCTCTTCTTCTTCTTCTTCTTCTTCTTCTTCTTCTTCTTCTTCCTCTTCTTCTTCCGCTTCTCCTTCTGCTTCTCCTTCTTCTCCTTCTTCTCCTCCTCCTCCTTCTTCTTCTCCTTCTTCTTCATCATCTCCTCCTCCTCCTCCTCCTCCTTCTCCTCCTCCTCCTCCTCCTCCTCCTCCTCCTCCTCCTCCTCCTCCTCCTCCTCCTCCTCCTTCTTCTTCTTCTTCTTCTTCTTCTTCTTCTTCTTCTATTTCCACATCTTCTTCGGTTTTCCTAATTCTTTGCTGTTTGCTTCTTCTGCTTGTTATTCTTTTAATTTTTCTTCTTCTTCACATTGTTCTTATTTTTCACATTCTACTTCTTAGTCTTCTACTTCTTCTTCTTCTTCTTCCTCTTTTCTTCTTCTTCTTCTTCGATTTCTGTTTTTTCCTTGTTTCTTGCTTCGACTTCTTATTATTCCGCTTTTTCTTCTACTTCTCATTTTTCTTCTTATTCGTCAGCTTCCTTATCTTGTTCTTCTTTTTTTGTTTTTCTTCTTTTTGCTCTTCCTTTTCTTCTTCTTCTATTTGCTTGTTCTTCGATATCTGAAATTCATCACTTCTTGCTTCTTCTACTTGTTATTCTTTTTCTTTTTCTTCTTCTACGCATTGATCTTCTTCTTTTTGTTTTTCTTCTATTTTGTTCTTCTTTTACTTTTTCATCATCATCTTCCTCTTCTTCCTCTTCTTCTTCTTCTTCTTCTTCTTCTTCTTCTTCTTCTTCTTCTTCTTCTTCCTCTTCTTCTTCTATTTTTTTCTTCATCTTTGATTTCTGCTAATTCTTCGCTGTCTGCTTCTTCTGCTTCTTTTTCTTTTTCTTCTTCATCACATTGTTCTTATTTTTCACATTCTATTTCTTCATCTTCCAGTTTTTCTTCTTGTTCTTTTTCTTCTTATTCTTCCTCTTCTTCTTCTATTTATACTTATTTTATTTCTGCTAACTCTTCGCTTTAAACTTCTTATTCTGTTATTCATTTTCCATTTGTTCTTCTTCGCATTGTTCTTATTCCTCACAAGTTATTTCTTCTTCTACTTCTTCTTCTTATGCTACTTCTTCTTATGCTTCTTCTTCTTCTACTACTACTACTTCTTCTTCTTCTTTTTCTTCTTCTTCTCTGCATTGTTCTTATTTTTCACATTCTACTTCTTCTTCTTCTTCGTCTTAATCTTCTATTTAACCTTGTTCTTCATATTTTGCGTCTCTTCTTGTATTCTTCTCCTTTTTCATCTTCTTCGCATTATTCATCTTAATTGTCACCTTCATCTTCTTCTTCTTCTTCTTCTTCTTCTTCTTCTTCTTCTTCTTCTTGTTTTTCTTCTCCATGTTCTTCTTGTTCGTCTTCTTGTTGTTGTTCTTCTTCCACTTCTTCTAATTCTTCTACTTTTTCTTCTCTTTCTTCTTCCTCTTCATCTTCTTCTTCTTGCACTTTTTCTTCTTCTAGTCTGTCTTATTATTCTTCTATCCCTTACATTAAACTTAATCCTATCCCTAACCCTAAACCTATCCCTAACTCTAACCCTAAAGCTAAACCTAAACATAACCCTAACCCTAACCTTAACCCAAAACCTAAAACTAAACCTAACTCTAATCCTAACCCTAAGCCTAACCCTAACCCATATCATAAACCTAACCCTAACCATAACGCTAACCCTAATCCAAATCCTAACCTTAACCCTAACCCTAAACGTAACCCTAACCAAATTCCTAACCCTAACCCTACCCCTAACCCATATCCTAACGCTAACCCTAACCCTAACCCAAATTATAAACCTAACCCTAACCCTAACCCTAACACTAACACTAAACCTAACCCATACACAAATCGTAACCCTAACCCTAACCCTAAGGCTAAAAGAAACCCTATCCCTAACCCTAAACCAAAACCAAACACTAACACTTACTCTAACACTTAACCTAACCCTAAAATAAATACTAACCCAAACCCTAACTCTAGACCTAACCCTAACCCAAATCCTAACCCTAACACTAGCCCTAACCCTAACCCATATCCTAACCCTTAACCTAATCCTAAACTTAACCCAAATCCTAACCCTTCCCTTAAACCATACCCAAATCCTAAGCCTAAATCTAAACCTAACCCAAAACCTAACACTAACTCTAACCCTTACCCTAACCCTAAACCAAATCCTAACCCTAAACCTAACCCAAATCCTCACCCTACACCGAACGCTAACCTTAACCATAAATCTAACTCTAAACCATACCCAAATTCTATCCCTAACCCTAACCCTAAACCTAAAGCTAAATGTAACCCTAACCCTAACACTAACCCAAAACCTAACATTAATCCTAACTCTAACCCTAACCCTAACCCAAATCGTAACCCTAACACTAAGCCTAACCCTAACCCTAACCCAAAACCTGACACTACCCCTAAATCTAACCTTAAACCTAAACTTAAAACAAATCCTAACCCTAACCCTTACCCTAACCCTAACCCAAATCCTAACCCGAACCCTAACACTAAACCTAACCCTAAACCTAACCCTTATCCTAACCCTAAAACTAACCCTAACCCTACCCAAATCCTAAACTCAACCCTAACCCAAACCCTAACCTTAACCCATACCCAAATCCTAACCCTTACCCTAAACCTAACCCTAAAACTAAACCTAACGCTAACCCTAACCCTAACCCAAAACCTAACACTAACACTAACTCTAACCCTTACCTTAACTCGAAAACAAATCCTAACCTTAAACCTAAACCTAATCTCAACACTAACCCAAATCCTAACTCTAATCCGAACCGTAAACCTAACACAACTCCTAACCCTAAACTGAACTCTAATGCATACCCAAATCCTAACCCTAACCCTACCCCAACTCTTATCCAAACCCTAACCCTAACCCTAACACAAATTCTCACCCTAAGCCATACCCAAAACCTAACCCCAATCCTAACAGTGACGCTAAACCTAACCCTAACCATAACCCTAACCCAAAACCTAACATTAACACTAACTCTAACCCTTACCCTATCGTAACCCAAATCCTAAACCTAAACCTAACCCTAACCCTAAACCTAATCCAAATCCTATCCCAAACCCGAACCCTAAACCTAACGCTAACCCTAACGTTAAACCAAACCCTAACCCTAACACTCACTCAAAATCTAACCCTAACCCTAACTCCAACCCTAACCCGAACCCTAACCCAAATCCTATCCCAAACCCTAAACTTAACCCAAAAGCTAACACTAACCCTAACTCTAAACCTAACCCTAACCCTAGCACTAACCCTAACCCGAATCATAACCTTAACCCTAAACCTGACCCTAACCCTAACCAAAATCCTAAACCTAAACCTAACCCTAACCCTAACCCTAACCCAAATCCTAAACCTAATCCTAATCATAACCTTAACTCTAACCCTAACCCATACCCAAATCCTAAACCTAACCTAACCCTAACTTTAACACTAACCCAAATCCGAATCCTAACCATAAACCTAACCCCAACCCTAACCCAAATCCTAACCCTTACCCGAACCCTAACCCTAACCCAAATCCTAACCCTAAACCTAACTCTAAACCTAAAGCTAAATGTAACCCTAACCCTAACCCTAACCCTAACCCATAACCTCAACCTAACCGTAACCCTAACCTTAACCCAAACCCTAACCCATACCCAAATCCTAACTCTTACCCTAACCCTAACCCAAAATCTAAACCTAACGCTAACCCTACACCTAACCCAAAACCTAACACTAACACTAACTCTAACCCTTACCTTAACCTAACCTTAAACCTAAACCTAATCTCAACACTAACCCAAATCCTAACCCTAACCCGAACCGTAACCCTAACCCAAATCCTAACCCTAAACCGAATTCTAATGCATACCCAAATCCTAACCCTGACCCTAAACCTTATCCAAACGCTAACCCTAACCCTAACCATAACCCAAATCCTCACCCTAACCCTAACCAGTAACCAAATCTTAACCCTAATCTTAACGGTGATGCTAAACCTAACCGTAACCATAACCCTAACCCAAAACCTAACACTAACACTATCTCTAACCCTTATCCTATCGTAACCCAAATCCTAAACCTAACCTTAACCCTAACCCTAACCCTAATCCAAACCCTAACCCGAACCCGAAACCTAAACCTAATGCTAACCCTAACGTTAAACCGAACCCTAACCCTAACACTCACTCAAAACCTAACCCTAACCCTAACTCTAACCCTAACCCTAACCCAAATCCTACCCCTAACCCTAAACTTAACCCAAAACCTAACACTAACCCTAACTCTAAACCTAACCTTAACCCTAGCACTAACCCTAACCCGAATCATAAACTTAACCCTAAACCTAACCCTAACCCCAAACCTAACCCTAACCAAAATCCTAACCCTAACCCTACCGCTAACCCTAAACTACATCCTAACCCTAAACCTAACCCTAACCCAAATCCTAACCTTCATCCTAATCATAACCTTAACACTAACCCTAACCCATACCCAAATCCTAAACTTAAACCTCACCCTACCCTAACCCAAACTCTAAACATAACCCTAAATTTAACACTAACACAAATCCGAATCCTAACCATAAACCTAAACCAAACCCTAACCCAAATCCTAACCCTTACCCGAACCCTAACCCTAACCCAAATCCTAACCCTAAACCTAACTCTAAACCTAAAGCTAAATGTAACCCTAACCCTAACCCTAACCCTAACCCATATCCTCAACCTAACCCTAACCCTAACCTTAACCCAAACCCTAACCCATACCCAAATCCTAACCCTTACCCTAACCCTAACCCTAAATCTAAACCTAACGCTAACCCTAACCCTAACCCAAAACCTAACACTAACACTAACTCTAACCCTTACATTAACCTAACCTTAAACCTAAACCTAATCTCAACACTAACCCAAATCCTAACCCTAACCCGCACCGTAACCCTAACCCAAATCCTAACCCTAAATCGAACTCTAACGCATACCCAAATCCTAACCATAACCCTAACCCTTATCCAAACCATAATCCTAACCCTAACCCTAACCCAAATATTCACCCAAACCCTAACCCGTACCCAAATCTTAACCCTAAATCTAACGGTGATGCTAAACCTAACCGTAACCATAACCCTAACCCAAAACCTAACACTAGCACGAACTCTAACCCTTACCCTATTGTAACCCAAATCCTAAACCTAAACCTAACCCTAACCCTAACCCTAATCCAAATCCTAACCCGAACCTGAACCCTAAACCTAACGCTAACCCTAACATTAAACAGAACCCTAACCCTAACACTCACTCAAAACCTAACCCTAACCCTAACTCTAACCCTAACCCTAACCCTAACCCAAATCCTACCCCTAACCCTAAACTTAACCCAAAACCTAACACTAACTCTAACCCTTACCCTATTGTAACCCAAATCCTAAACCTAAACCTAACCCTAACCCTAAACCTAATCCAAATCCTAACCCGAACCCTAAACCTAATGCTAACCCTAACGTTAAACCGAACCCTAACCCTAACACTCACTCAAAACCTAACCCTAACCCTAAACCTAAACCAAATCCTACCCCTAACCCTAAACTTAACCCAAAACCTTACACTAACCCTAACTCTAAACCTAACCCTAACCTTAACCCTAGCACTAACCCTAACCCTAATCATAAACTTAACCCTAAACCTAACACTAACCCTAAACCTAACCCTAAACAAAATCCTAACCCTAACCCTAACGCTAACCCTAACCTATATCCTAACCCTAAACCTAACCCTAACCCTAACCCAAATCCTAACCCTAATCCTAATCATAACCTTAACACTAACCCTAACCCATACCCAAATCCTAAACCTAAACCTAACCCTAACCCTAACTCTAAACCTAATCCTAACTTTAACACTAACCCAAATCCGAATCCTAACCATAAAACTAACCCCAACCCTAACCAAATCCTAACCCTTACCCGAACCCTAACCCTAAACCAAATCCTAACCCAAAACCTAACTCTAAACCTAAAGCTAAATGTAACCCTAACCCTAACCTTAACCCAAAACCTAACCCTAACCCATACCCAAAACCTATCCCTAAACCTAATCCTAACCCTAACCCTAAACCTAACACAAAACCTAACACTAACACTAACTCTAACCCTTACAATAACGCTAACCCAAATCCTAACCCTAAATATAACGCTAACCCATACCCAAATCCTAAACTAAAACTAACCCTAAACCTCAATATAAATGTACCCCTAACACTAACCCTAACCCTAACAGAAAACATAGCAGCGGCCGAGGGAAGTGCAACTTTGCGCAGGCAAAGTCCGGTGGGAGGGGTCAGACTCCGAACAGGGGCGGAGCCTGAGGCTCATCAGCGCTGCTGGGCCAGGTGAGGACTCTTCCCCTTTGAGTGGTGCTGGGTTGCCCGGGGCATACCATGCCAGCCGGTCTGCCTGCGGTCTTGTAAGAGGCCGCGGCGGCCGCTTTTCTGTGGCTTAGAGGGGGTGCCCTCACTGACGATGACCCCGCCCCTCCGTCTAAGGGTGTCTTCGGGAACAAGACCTGCCGCTGGAGGTTTGAGTGCGAGAGGAGGGTAAGGTGTCCCAAGGGGGAAGAGGGCCCCGTTTCCAAAATGGGCTTGAGGTCCCTTGACCATTTAGGGGGCCTAGGGCCCAGGACCCCAATGGCTGCAGAGGTCCCCCTTCCCCCGGGGGGTGAGGGTCCACGAACACCTTCCCCAGCGCCCCCTAGCGGCAGCCCTGAGAAGTGCTCCTTGGTGAATTCAGACTCCGGTGGGCGGGGTCAGTCTCCGGCCGGGGGCGGAGCCTGGGGCTCATCAGCACTGCTGGGCCAGGTGAGGACTCTTCCCCTCTGAGTGGTGCTGGGAGGCCGCGGGCTTTCTGCGCCGGCCTCCCTGCCAGCAGTTTAGGGAGAGGCCTCGGCCGCCGCTTGACTGAGGCTTACAGGGGGTACCCTCCCTGATATTGACCCTGCGCCTCCTTCCAGGGCTTCCTTGGGCACACGGCCTGCCGCTGGGGGAGTCAGTGCGAGAGGAGGGTGCAGGTGTTCCCCAGGGGACGATTTCCCGTTCCCCAGAGGGGGTAGAGGTCTCCGTTCACCCACGGGGAAGAGTGTCCTGTTTTCCCATTGGGAAGAGGTCACCCTAACCCCCTCACCATCGCCCCCTCGCGGCAGCCATGGGAAGTGCACCTTTTGGAAGGCAAAGTGCGGTGGGAGGGTTCAGACTCCAAACAGGGGCGGAGCCTGACGCTCGTCAGCGCTGCTGTACCAGGTGAGGTCTCTTCCCCTTTGAGTGGTGCTGGGTTGCCCGGGGATTTCCTTGCCGGCCCAACTGCCTGCAGTCTTGTAAGTGGCCATGGCGGCCGCTTGTCTGTGGCTTAGAGGGGGTGTCCTTGCTGACGTTGACCCCGCCACTCCCTCTAAGGGTGTCTACGGGAACAAGACCTGCCGCTGGATGTTTGAGTGCGAGAGGATGGTGCAGGTGTCCTAATGGGGAAGAGGGCCCAGTTTCCAAAACCACTTGAGGTCACTTGACCATGTAGGGGGCCTAGGGCCCTGGACCCCCATGTCTGCAGAGGTCCCCCTTCCCCCGGCCGGTGAGGGTCCCCGAACCACCTCCACAGCACCCCCTAGCGGCGGCCCTGAATAGTGCTCCTTGGTGAATGCATACTCCGTTGGGCGGGGTCAGTCTCCAGCCGGGGGCGGAGCCTGGGGCTCACAGAGCTGCTGGCCAGGTGAGTACACTTCCCCTCTATGTGGTGCTGGGAGGCCCCGGTCTTTCTGTGCCGGCCTGCCTGCCTGCAGTTTAGGAAGACGCCGCAGCCGCCGCTTGTCTGAAGCTTACAGGGTGTGCCCACCCTCACTTTGACCCTGCGCATCCTTCCAGGGCTTCTTCGGGCGCACGGCCTGCCGCTGGTGTAGTCAGTGTGAGAGGAGCGTGCTGGTGTTCCCGGGGGGACGATTTACCGTTCCCCCAAGGGGGTAGATGTCCCCGTTCCCCCACCAGGGAAGAGGGTCCCGTTTTCCCATTGGGTAGAGTCACCCTACCCCCGTAGGGGCTGAGGGTCCCCGAAACCCCTCACCAGCGCCCCCTGGCGGCGCGCGTGGGAAGTGCTCCTTTGGGCAGGACAAGTCAGGTGGGAGGGGTCAGACTCCGAACAGGGGCGGAGCCACGCTCGTCAGCGCTGCTGTGCCAGGTGAGGACTCTTCCCTTTTGAGTGGTGCTGGGTTGCCGGGACTTTCCATGCCGGCCCGTCTGCCTGAGGTCTTGTAAGAGGCCGCGGCGGCCGCTTGTCTGTGACTTAGAGGGTTTGCCCAAGCTGACGGTGACCCCGCTCCTCCGTCTAAGGGTGTCTTCAGGAATAAGACCTGCCGCTGGAGGTTTGAGTGCGAGAGGAGGGTGCAGGTGTCCTAATGGAGAAGAGGGCCCCGTTTCCAAAACCGCTTGAGGTCCCTTGACCATGTAGGGTGCCTAGGGCCCCGCACCCCCATGTCTGCAGAGGTCCCCCTTCCCCCGGGGTGTGAGGGTCACCGAAAACCCCTCCCCAGCGCCCCCAAGCGGCGGCATGAGAAATGCAGACTCCGGTGGGCGGGGTCAGTCTCCGGACGGGGGCGGAGCCTGGGGTATATCAGCGTTGCTGGCCAGGTGAGAACTCTTTCCCTCTGTGTGGTGCTGGGGGGCCCCGGTCTTTCCGCGCCTGCCTGCCTGCCTGCAGTTTAGGAAGAGGCCGCGGCCGCCGCATGTCTAATGCTCACAGTGGGGGCTCTCCCTCACATTGACCCCCGCCTCCTTCCAGGGCTTCTTCGGGCGCACGGCCTGCCGCTGTGAGAGTCACTGCGATAGGAGGGTGCAGGTGTCCCAAGGGGGAAGAGGGCCCCGTTTCCTAAACGGGCTTGAGGTACCTTGACTATGTAGAGGGCCTTGGGCCCCGACCCCGATATCTGCAGAGGTCCCCCTTCCCCGGGGTGGTGAGGGACCCCGATAACCCCTCCCCAGCACCCCCTAGTGGCGGCCCTGAGAAGTGCTACTTGGTGAATGTAGACTCCGGTGGGCGGGGTCAGTCTGCGCCTGGGGGGGGAGCCTGGGGCTCATCAGCGCTGCTGGCCAGGTGAGGACTCTTCCCCTCTTAGTGGTGCTGGGAGGCCCCGGTCTTTCCGTGCCGGCCTGCCTGCCTGCAGTTTAGGAAGAGGCCGCGGTCGCCGCTTGTCTGAAGCTTTCAGGGGGTGCCCTCCCTCACATTGACCCCGCGCCTACTTCCAGGGCTTCTTTGGGCACACGGCCTGCCGCTGGTGGAGTGAGTGCGAGAAGAGTGTGCAGGTGTTCCCTGGGGGGACGATTTACTGTTCCCCCAAGGGAGTAGAGGTCCCCGTTCCCCCACGAGGGAAGAGGGTCCTGATTTCCCCTTGGGTAGAGGTCGCCCTAACCCCGAGGGGCTGAGGGTCCCGGAAACCCCTCACCAAGGCCCTAGCGGCGGCCGTGGAAGTGCACCTTTGTGCAGGCAAAGTCCGGTGGGATGGGTCAGACTCAGAACAGGGGCTTAGACTGAGGCTCGTCAGCGCTGCTGGGTCAGGTGAGGACTCTTCCCCTTTGAGTGTTGCTGGGTTGCCCGGGGCTTTCAATGCCGGCCCATCTGCCAGCGGTCTTGAAAGAGGCCGCGGCGGACTCTTGTCTGTGGCTTTTAGGGGTGCCCTCGCTGACGGTAACCCCGCCCCTCCGTCTAAGGGTGTCTTCGGGAATAAGACATGACGTGGAGTTTTGTGTGCGAGAGGAGGGTGCAGGTGTCCCAATTTGGAAGTGGGCCCCGTTTCCAAAACGGGCTTGAGGTCCCCGACCATGTAGGGGGCCTAGGGCTCCGGACCCCCATGTCTGCAGTGGTCCCCATTCCCCTGGGGGGTGAGTGACAACGAACCACCTCCCCAGCGCCCCCTAGTGGCGGCCCTGAGAAGTACTCCTTGGTGAAGCAGACTCCGGTAGGCGGGGTCAGTCTCCGGACGGGGGCGGAGCCTGGGGTCATAAACGCTGCAGGCCAGGTGAGGACTCCTCCCCTCTGAGTGGTGCTGGGAGGCCTCGGGCTTTCCGCGCATGCCTGCCTGCCTGCATTTTAGGAAGAGGGCACAGTCGCCGCTTGTCTGAAACTTTCGGCGGTGACCTCCCTGACATTGACCCCGCGCTTCCTTACAGGGCTTCTTCGGGCACACGGCCTGCCGCAGGTGGAGTCATTGCGAGAGCGGGGTGCAGGTGTTCCCCGGGGGGATGATTTACCGTTCCCCCAAGGGGGTAGAGGTCCCCTTTCTCCCACGGGGGAAGAGGGTCCTGTTTTCCCATGTGTAGAGGTCACTTTACCACCGTAGGGTCTAAGGGTCCCCGAACACCCTCACCAGCGCCCCCTAGCGGCGGCCGTGTGAAGTGCACCTTTGGGCAGGCAATGTCCTTTGGGAGGGGTCAGACTATGAATACGGGCGGAGCCTGGGGCTCATCAGCACTGCTGGGCCAGGTGAGGACTCTTCCCCTCTGAGTGGTGCTGGGAGGCCCTGGGCTTTCCGCGTCGGCCTCCCTGCCTGCAGTTTATGAAGAGGCCTCGACCGCCGCTTGTCTGAAGCTTACAGGGGGTGCCCTCCCTCACAATGACCCTGCGCCTCCTTCCAGGTCTTCCTCGGGCGCACGGCCTGCCACTGGGAGAGTCAGTGCTAGTGGGGGGTGCAGGTGTTCCCCAGGGGGACGATTTACCGTTCACCCAAGGGGGTAGAGGGCCCCGTTCCCCCACGAGGGAAGAGGGTCCTGTTTTCCCATGGGGTAGAGGTCACCCGAAGCCCGTGGGGGCAGAGGGTCCCCGAACCCCCTCACCAGCGCCCCCTAGCGGCGGCCGTGGGAAGTGCACCTCTGCCCAGGCAAAGTCCGGTGGGAGGGGTCAGACTCAGGACAGGGGCAGAGCCTGAGGCTCGTCAGCGCTGCTGGGCCATGTGAGGACTCTTCCCCTTTGAGTGTGGCTGGGTTGCCCGGGGCTTTCCATGTGGCCCGTCTGCCTGTGTTCTTGTAAGAGGCTGGGGCGGTCGCTTGTCTGTGGCTTAGATGGGGTGCCCTTGCTGACGGTGGCCCCGCCCCTCCTCTAAGGGTGTCTTCGGGAACAAGACCTGCCGCTGGATGTTTGAGTGCGAGAAGAGGTTGCAGGTGTCCCAAGGGGGAAGTGGGCCTCGTTTCCAAAACTGGCTTGAGGTCCCTTGCCCATGTAGGGGGCTTAGGGCCCCAGACCCCCATATCTGCAGAGGTCCTCCTTTCCCCGGGGGGTGCGGGTCCCCGAACCCCCTCCACAGCGCTCCCTAGCGGCGGCCATGAGAAGTGCTCCTTGCTGAATGCAGACTCCGGTGGGCGGTGTCAGCCTCCGGACGGGGTCGGAGCCTGGGGCTCATCAGCGCTGCTGGGCCAGCTGAGGACTCTTCCCCTCTGAGTGGTTTTGGGAGGCCCCGGGCTTTCCGCGAAGGCCTGCCTGCCTGCAGTTTAGGAAGAGGCCGCGGCCGCCGCTTGTCTGAAGCTTGCAGGGGGTGCCCTCCCTCACATTGTGCCCGCGCGTCCTTCCAGGGCTTCTTCGGGCGCACGGCTTGCCGCTGGGGGATTCAGTGCGAGAGGAGGGTGCAGGTGTTTCCCGGGGGGACGATTTACCGTTCCCCCAAGGGGGTAGAGGGCCCCGTTCCCCCACGAGGGAAGAGGGTCCTGTTTTCCCATTGGGTAGAGGTCACCCTAACCCCGTGGGGGCTGAGGGTCCCCGAACCTCCTCACCAGCGCCCCCTAGCGGCGGCCATGGGAAGTGCACCTTTGCCCAGGCATAGTCCGGTGGGAGGGGTCAGACTCAGGACAGGGGCAGAGCCTGAGACTAGTCAGTGCTGCTGGGCCAGGTGAGGACTCTTCCCCTTTGAGTGGTGCTGGGTTGCCTGGGGCTTTCCAAGCCGGCCCGTCTGCCTGCGGTCTTGTAAAAGGCCGTGGTGGCCGCTTGTCTGTGGCTTAGAGGGGGTGCCCTCGCTGACGGTGGCCCCGCCCCTCCTCTAAGGGTGTCTTCGGGAACAAGATCTGCCGCTGGAGGTTTGAGTGTGAGAAGAGGGTGCAGGTGTCCCAAGGGGGAAGGCGGCCTCGTTTCCAAAACTGGCTTGAGGTCCCTTGCCCATGTAGGGGGCTTAGGGCCCCAGACCCCCATATCTGCAGAGGTCCCCCTTCACTCGGGGGGTGAGCGTCCCCGAACCCCCTCCCCAGCGCCCCCTAGCGGCGACCCTGAGAAGTGCTCCTTGGTGAATGCAGACTCCGGTGTGCGGGGTCATTCTCCGGCCGGGGGCGGAGCCTGTGGCTCATCAGCGCTGCTGGGCCAGGTGAGGACTCTTCCCCTCTGAGTGGTTCTGGGAGGTCCCGGGCTTTCCGCGCCGGCCTGCCTGCCTTCAGTTTAGGATGAGGCCGCGTCTGCCGCTTCTCTGAGGCTTACAGGGGTGCCCTCCCTCACATTGACCCCGCGCATCCTTCCAGGGATTCTTCGGGCGCACTGACTGCCGCTGGGGGAGTCAGTGTGAAAGGAGGGTAAGGTGTTCCCCGGGGGGACGATTTACCGTTCCCCCAAGGGGGTAGATGTACCCGTTCCCCCAAGAGGGAGGAGGGTCCTATTTTCCCATTGGGTAGAGGTAACCCTACTCCCGTGGGGGCTGAGGGTCCCCGAACCCCCTCACCAGCGCCCCCTAGTGGCGGCCGTGGGAAGTGCACCTTTGCGCAGGCAAAGTCTGGTGGGAGGGGTCAGACTCCAAACATGGGCAGAGCCTGAGGCTCGTCAGTGCTGCTGGGCCTGTGAGGACTCTTCCCCTTTGAGTGGTGCTCGGTTGCCCAGGGCTTTTCGCTGGCCTGTCTGCGTTTTTGGAGGAGGCCGCGGTCGCCTCTTGTCTTTGGTTTACTGGTGGTGCCCTCCCTGACAGGGACCCTGCCCCGCTGTCTAGGGCTTCTTCGTGCACATGGCTTGCCGCTGGGTGTTTCAGTGCGAGTGGACGGTGTAGGTGTGCCCCTGGGGGACAATTTACCTTTCCCCCAAGGTGGTAGAGGTCCCGTGCCCCCATGAGGGAAGAGGGTCCCTTTTTCCCTGTCTGGTAGAGGTGCCCCTAACCCCATGGGGTTGAGGGTCCCCGAATCCCCTCACCAGCACACCCAAGAAGTGCACCCCGAGAAGTGCAGGCCGACTCCGGTGTGCGGGTTCAGGCTCTGGCTGGGGTTTGAGCCTGGCGCTCATCAGCGCTGCTTGACTAGTTGAGGACTCTTCCCCTTTGAGTGATGCTGGGTTGCCCAGGGCATTCCATGCCGGCCTGCCTGCCTGCGGTTTTGGAAGAGGTCTTTCGCCTCTTGTCTGTGGCTTACAAGGGGTGCCCTCCCTGACAGTGACCCCGCCCCTCCGTCTAGGGTGTCTTTGTGTGCACGGTCTGCCTCTGGGGGAGTCAGTTCGAGAGGAGGGTGCAGCTGTGACCCGGGGGGAATATTTACAGTTCCCCCAAGGGGGTAGAGGTCCCCGGTCCTGTTTCCCTATGAGGGTAGATGTGCCCCTAACCCCGTGGGAGTTAGGGTCCCAAAACCCCCTCACCATCCCCCCCTAGTGGCGGCCTTGGTAGTGCACCTTTGTGCAGTCATTGTCCGGTGTGCGTGGTTAGGCTCTGGCTGTGGGTGGAACCTGGGGCTCATCAGCGTTGCTGTGTCAGGTGAGGACTCTTCCCGTTTGAGTGGTCTTGGGTTGCCTGGGGCTTTCCGCGCCTGCCTGTTTGCGTGCAGTTTTGTTAGAGGCCGCGGTCGCTGCTTTTCTGTGGCTTACAGGGGGTGCCCTCCATGACAGTGACCCCGCCCCTACGTGTGGGTGTTTGGTTCACGCCCTGCCCCTGGGGATGTGAGTGTTACAGCAGGGTGCAGGTGTCCGCCAGGGGGAGGATGGCCCCTTTCTCCCAATGGATTAGAAGTCCCTGTACCCCCTAGAGGGCTTAGGGCCCCATACCCCCATGGGTGCAGATGGCCCCTGGCCCCCCAACCACAGATGCTAGACCTTAATTCCTTAAAAATATATAAGGGGTTGGCCTTCCTGGTGGCGGTGCAGTTGAGTGCTGGGCTTGAAGCTTCCCGGAGTCTCTGCAGCACCATTTAGATCCCCGGCACCAGTGTGGATCCCATATGTTGGGCAGAGTTCTCCTGCTCTGCCCGCTATTCACCTCAGCAGTATTTTTGTCAGTCTGCCTGTACTGCTCCCTCCTCTGGCTCTTGTGACTTGTCTCACCCTTCCGCACTGCTGACTGTACCCAGTACTTGTATAAATAAAAAATTAAATATTAAAATAAGTAGGGAAGAGGCTTAAATCCTGTTCTTCAGAGATGCGGATCAACATGGCCACGAGAAAACACTGCAAGTAAGATCTCCCATTAAAAAAAAGTTAATAGGGAGGAAAAGCGGCAGGTCCCAGTAAGAACTGGGAAACAGAAGATAAACGGGCGACTCCAGCCAACTACCCAAAGAGGAAAGTTACCATAAAAGAGAACTAGAAGGGTGGAAAGCTCAGAACCCTGCTACCCTCCCTTACCCACAAAGACAGCACTCTCCGATCAACAGAAATGAGAATAAAAAGAAAAAGACTAAAACAACTAAGAAGAACAAACTATGCATCAAGAGGGACTTTGAGTGGAAAGGAACTATTTCAGTCACCACACCCCGTGAACTGGAGCTGTGGATAACCCTGCAGGATTCACCATGGAGGTAAGCAAATGGCTCTAGGCGCCAACAGAGAAAAACAAAGACTCCCGGAGACCTACAAACAGCCCCAGGCCAGCCGGTAAGCTTGTTTGGAAAAGAGGTGCCCTTGAAAAGGATACGTGGATCTGGGCTGCCCAGGTCCCCATGCCTGTGACCTAGGCTTGCACGGAGATGCACGGGGGCCCTCTCTAAGGTGAACGTCCCTCACTGAATAATCAGAAACCAGGCGCCCGTCAAGGGAGCGGGGTACAAATGGCGCCATTTCTGTGGACACTGACCTGGGCTACAGCCTGCATCCTGGACCTGAGGGCTTTGGACCTGAGACCCAGGGCACAAAATTTGGGGCATTGGATCCCCACAACGGTGGGGCACAAGGCAGACACAGCACCCCAAAGCCATTGAGGCTTTCCCCACCACTCCCACTCTGTTCCTCTGTCCCACAGAGTGAAAAAAAAAAGCTCCCCAAGGACACTAGGAGAGATCTCTGGTGCCACCTAGCGACCAGAAAAAAAATCACCAACATCCCATAGAATAGGGACCTTTCTTCAGTAAAGACTACTTGAAAGGGACAGAAGGCTCCCAGAGGAGTCAGAGGTGAGCTGGGAATTTCGCCCAAGCCAGGCCCCTTATGACCAGCAATCTGAGCCCAGAGTGGGAGCGGGCACCCATGGCCGGGGCAGACCGGGCACGCTGAAGAGTATGCCTATCTCTGAATTGCCATTTTAGAATAAGGACCTTACTTCAATAAAGACTTCTTGAAACTGGCAGAAGGCTCCCAAAGGAGCCAGAGGTGACCTGGGAAGTTCACCCAGGCCAGGCCCCTTCTGGCCAGCAGTCCAACCCCAGAAGGGGAGTGGGCACCCAGGGCCAGGAAAGACGGGGCACGTGGAAGAGTGTGCCTGTATGCGAATCGCCATTTTAGAATATGGACCTTTCTTCAGTAAAGACTGCTTGAAACTGGCAGAAGGCTCCCAGAGGATCCAGAGGTGAGCTGGTAAGTTCGCCCAGGCCAGGCCCGTTCTGGCCAGCAGTCCGAGCCCAGGGAAGGAGCGGGCACCCATGTCCGGGGCCAACCCGGTGCGTGGGAGAGTGCGTCTGTCTCTGAGTCGCCATTTTAGAATAGGGACTTTTCTTTGGTAAAGACTGCTTGAGGTCAGCAGAAGGCTCCCAGAGGAGTCAGAGGTGAGCTTGGAAGTTCACCCAGGGCAGGCCCCTTCTGGCCAGCAGTTTGAACCCAGAGGGGGAGCAGGCACCCAGGGCTGGGGCAGACCAGGCGCATGGAAGAGTGTGCCTGTATCTGAATCGCCATTTTAGAATAGGGACCTTTCTTCAGTGAAGACTGCTTGAAACCAGCAAAAGGCTCCCAGAGGAGCCAGAGATGAGCTGGGAAGTTTGCCCACGCCAGGCCCCTTCATATCAGCAGTCCAAACCCAGAGGGGGAGCAGAAACCCACAACCAGGGCAGACTGGGCATGCAGAAGAGTGTGCCTGTCTCCAAAGCGCCATTTTAGAACAGGGACCTTTCTTCAATAAAGACTGCTTGAATCTTTCAGAAAGCTCCCCGTGGAGCCAGAGGAAGAAGGTTCCCTGTGCAGTCAGAGGTGAGCTGAAGGCCCCCACAAGCATGGTCCCACCTGGCAGGAAGTCGGCACCCAGAGGAGGATCCAAAGATTTGGAACTCAGAGTGCAATCCAGGTGCCCCACCTCCAGGGAAGTCTGTGAGACTTCAAGACGCACCTTTGTAACTAAACACAGAAGGAGGAGAGATTCTGTGACAGTGATCATTAACATACTCAAAAGTACCACTGCCTCACTATACTTCTGGCATAACAGTTTTTGACTCGTTTGGATTGCCAGTTTCTGAAACTCCCAAAAGAACACACCAAAAAGATGCCAGCTAGAACCAGCAGCACAGTGTGCCAATGCATAAGGCAAATTAGAAGACAGGCAGCAGGGAAAAGAAAAACTACAAGCAAAATAACATCACCTCAGAAAAAAGACACAGCACAAAAAAAGAAAAACCAAAAAACACCCACCAGATTGCAACTATGGTGAACTGGAAGAACTTCTGAGCCTTCCAGAAATAGAACTTAAAACTGCCGTGGTGAAAAAACTGATGGAAGTAATTAAGGAAAACAATACTCAGAGGAATGAATTTGAGGGCCTCCCTGGTGGCGCAGCAGTTGAGCGCTGGGTTGCGAAGCTGCCCGCAGCCTCTGCAGCGCTGGTTTGATCCCCGGCTTCTCCCCGGCCACAGAAGGAGGGTCCCACATGGTGAACAGGCTCTATTGCCAAACACTGCTTCCATGAGCAGTGTACTTTGGTCCTTCTGCCTGCTCTGCTCCCCGCTCTGGCTCTGGTGTATTCTCTCACCCTTCTGTGCTTCTGGCTGTACCCAGCACATGTACAAATAAACAAACAAACAAACAAACAAATAAAAGAAATACATGCTCTTTAAAAAAAAAAAGGAATTAAGTCCCTAAAGAGGGAAGTAAAAGAAATGCAGGAGATCAAAGAATTAATGGAGGCGCTGAAGAACTCTGGGAAAAGCAACGAAAGCAGAATCGATGAAATGAAAGAACAAATAACTACTCTTGAAGACACAGAAATTAAAAAAAAAAAAACCAAAACAGAAAAGGAAAGAGAAGTACGAAGGACAAATACCGAAGAAAGACTTCGGGAACTATCTGACTCCATGCGGAAAGGAAACATAAGAGTTATAGGAATACCAGAAGGAGAGGAGTGAGATGTAGGAACAGAGAAAATATTCAAGGGTATACTTAAAAAGAACTTCCCATACATGAAGAAGGAGCTGAAAATTGATATACAAGAAGCAAGAAGAACACCAAACTTCCATGACAAAAGAAAAAATACAGCAAGACACATAATAGTAAAGATCCCAAGAATCCAAGACAAGGAAAAATAATGAAGCTGACAAGAGGGAAGAAACAGATAACATTCAAAGGAAAACCAATCAGACTGACATCAGACTAATCCGAAGAAACGCTACGGGCAAGGAGAGAGTGGAGGGACATAGTCAACAGACTCCAAGAAAACAGATGCCAACCAAGAATACTCTATCCCGCAAAACTCTCCTTCCTCTCTAAAGAAAGAATAAAGACCATCCCGGACAAACAGAAACTCTGGAATTTCATTACTACTAAACCCCCACTCCAAAAAATACTACAAGGAGTCCTAAAGCCAGAACCTCAGAGGGACGAATAACAATGAAAGAAGGCCAAAAAAAAGTTATTAAAAGAATAAATAAATAAAATCAAAGGAAAGACAAACACAATGGCAAATACAGATGCTAACATATCAATATTAACTCTAAATGTAAATGGAATAAAATCTTCAATAAAAAGACACAGAGTTGCAGGCTGGATTAAGAAATAAAACCCAACCTTTTGCTATCTCCAGGAAACACATTTAGCTACAAAAGATAAAAATAACCTCAACGTTAAAGGATGGAAAACAATCCTACAAGCAAATGGACCAACAAAGAAAGCAGAAATAGCTATACTTATATCAGGTAAAACATTTCAAACTCAAAAAGGTAAAAAGAGACCCCAACGGTCACTACATTATGATCAAGAGGAAAATACTTCAAGAAGAAATAACACTCATTAACATATATTCACCAAACGAAGGAGCACCAAAATATATCAGACAACTATTGTCATCTTTGAAAACAGACATCAGAGAAAACACATACGTAGTGGGAGACTTCAACATACCACTATCAACAATGGTTAGATCAATGAGACAAAAAATAAGTAAAGACACTAAAGCTCTAAATAAGGATCTAGAGCGCTTGGGCTTAACAGACATCTATAGAAAACTAACCCCCAAAAAAATCTGAGTAGACATTTTTCTCAAGCGCACATGGATCATTGTCCAGGATCGATCACATACTGGGACCGAAGACAAACATCAACAGATACACCAAGATTGAAATCATACCAAGCATCTTTTCTGACCATGAAGGCATCAAACTAGAAATAAACCATAAAAAGAAGGCAAGGAACTCTCCTACCTCATGGATATTGAAACCCACACTACTAGAAGACCACTGGACTAATGAGGAGATCAAAGAAGAAATTAAAAAATTCTTTGAATTGAATGACAAGGAGGACACCAATTAGCTAAATGTATGGGATGCAGCAAAAGCAGTAATAAAAGGAAAATATATAGCAATAGAGGCTCACATCAAGAAACAAGAAAGAACTCAAAGAAACAACCTAATCTCAAAGCTCACAGAACTAGAAAAAGAACAAAAAAAAAACCCAAAACTGGTAAAAGAAAAGAAATAATAAAAACCAAATGAAATCGAAGCTGAAAAAAAAATCAATCCAAAAGATCAATGAAACCAAGAGCTGGTTCTTCAAAAAAATAAATAAAATAGACAAACCCCTAGCCAGGCTCACAAAGGAAAAAAGGGAGAAAGCACAAATAAACAGGATGACAAATGAAAAAGGAGAAATCATAACGGACACAGCAGGAATCAAAAGAATAATCAGAAACTACTATGAACAGTTATATGGAAACAAGTTCAACAATCTAGAGGAGATGGACAAATTCCTACAACTCTACAGTCACCCAAAGCTAGATAAAGAAGAAATTGAATACCTAAACTAACCAATTACAAGCAGCAAAATTGAAATGGTAATCAAATACCTTCCCAAAAACAAAAGCCCAGTACCTGATGGATTTACAAATGAATTCTACCAAACGTTCAGAAACGAATTATTGCCTAACATTCACACACTCTTCCAAAATATTGAGAAGGAAGGGATAATACCAAACACATTCTATGACGCCTACATTACACTAATACCAAAACCAAACAAGGACAACAGAAAAAAAGAAAACTACAGACCAATCTCCCTAATGAAAACTGATGCAATATTCCTCAATAAAATTTTCGCTATCAGAATCCAACAATGTATCCATAAGTAATTCACCATGACCAAGTAGGATTCATTCCAGGGACACAAGGATGGTTCAACATCCAAAAATCAATCAACGTTATCCAACAGATCAACAAAAAGAAATATAAAAACCATATGATAATATCAATAGATGCCGAGAAATCTTTTGACAAAGCACAACACCTATTCATGATAAAAGCCCTTGAAATTCTTGGGATACAAGGAACATACCTCCACATCATAACGCCCATATATGACAAGCCAACAGCCAGTATCATTCTCAATGGTGAAAAGCTGAAAGCATTCCCATTAAGATCTGGAACAAGACAAGCATGTCCACTCTCACCACTGCTTTTAAATATAATACTGGAAGTCCTAGCCAGAGCAATAAAACAAGAGAAAGACATACAAGGAATCCAAATAGGAAAAGAAGAAGTCAAACTATCACTAATTGCAGATGATATGATAATATACATAGGGAACCACAAAAACTCCACAGAAAAACTAATTCAACTCATCAATCAGTTCAGTAAAGTGGCAGGATACAAAATCAACACGCAAAAGTCAGCAGCTTTCCTATACACAAACAATTAATCTGAAGAAGAAATAAAAAAAATCCCTTTTATTATCGAAACAAAAAAAATCAAATACTTGGGAATAAATTTAACAAAAGAGGTGAAGGACATATACAAAGAAAACTATAAAACACTGTTAAAAGAAATAGAAGAAGACACAAAGAAATGGAAAGACATCCCCTGCTCATGGATTGGAAAAATAAACATTATTAAAATGGCCATTCTACCAGAAGCAATATACAGATTCAATGCTATTCCAATAAAAATTGCAATGTCATTCTTCAAAGAAATAGAACAATTATTGATGAATTTCCTATGGAATCACCAAAAACCCCGAATAGCCAAAGCTCTCCTGAAAAATAAAGAAAGGAATGGAGGCATCACACTCCCAGACTTCAAACTATACTACAAAGTCATAATCATCAAAACTGCATGGTATTGGAACAAGAACAGACACACAGACAAATGGAATCAAATAGAAAATCCAGAAATAAACCCACAGATTTATGGTTAACTAATCTTTGACAAAGGAGCAAAGAATATGCATTGGAGCAAAGAAAGTTTGTTCAATAAATGGTGCTGGGAAATCTGGGTCACTACATGCAAAAGAATGAAGCTTGACTACTACCTAACACCATGCACAAAATCCAACTCAAAATGGATTAAAGAACTAGACATAAGACCTGAAACCATAGAATACATAGAAGGAAATATAGGCTAAACACTCCATGATATGCACATCAAAGACATCTTTACAGACACATCACCCAAAGCAGTGATAGTGAAGGCAAAGATAAACAGCTGGGACTACATCAAATTAAAGAGCTTCTGCATAGCAAAGGAGACAATTAGAAAAACAAAGAGAAACCCCATGGACTGGGAGAACATTTTTGCACCCAACGCTAATGATACAGGACTGATCACAAAGATCTACAAAGAGCTGATGAGACTCAACAAAAACAAAGGAAATAATCCAGTCAAAAAATGGGCAGAAGAGCTAAAAAGAAACTTCTCTGAAGAGGAAATGCAAATGGCCAACAGGCATATGAAAAAATGTTCAACATCACTTGTAATCAGGGAAATGCAAATCAAAACTGCAATGAGATACCATCTTACACCAGTGAGAATGGCACATATTAAGAAAACTAGCAACAACAAATGTTGGCGAGGTTGTGGAGAAAAAGGAACTCTCCTGCACTGCTAGTGGGAGTGCAAACTGGTCCAATCACTATGGAGAGCTGTGTGGAGATTTCTTGACCTACTAAACATAGAGCATCCATATGATCCAGCAATTTCACTCCTAGGTATTTATCCAAAGGACACAGAAACATCAATTACAAAGAGCACCTGCACCCCTATGTTTATAGCAGCACTATTTACAATAGCTAAGCTTGGAAACAACCCAAATGCCCAAAAATAGATGACTGGATCAAGAAACTGTGGTACATATACACCATGGAATATTACTCAGCATTCAAAAAAGATAAACACATGAAATTTGCAGCAACATGGATGGAGCTGGAAGGGATCATGCTCAGCGAAATAAGCCAGAAAGAAAAAGAAAAATACCAGATGGTCTCACTCATAGCAGGAATCTAGAAAACTTAAATAACGGACCACGAAAAAAGAATAACTATAAGAAAGAAAATAATAAAATCAGCAAACAACTATGAACCAGAGACTCTATGGGGGGTGGGGTGGGGAAAGGAGGTCTTGGGGTCAAAATAAGGGGGTTGTAATTGTATGGGGAATATAAAAATAAAATTTAAATTAAAAAATAGGAAGGGGGATATTATCATGGGTTACACAACTCCTTTTTGTACTAACAGGAAATGCAAAAGTTCCCTCTCGTTTACGACATTCTTTAAGCATTTTTTAAATATTTATTTATTTATGGAAGAACTGGGGTATATGCCAGATGTGCAGGATGGTGTGAGGATTCTCCAGAGACAGAGTGGGGAACAGAACAGGCATATTGACAATATACACTGCTGAGGGGAGCAGCAGTGTATATCCTCACCCGCCGGTCAGGATCAAACCAAGGATACAGAGTCTTTGGACAGACTCACATTGCGGCACTCAACCCCCTGCACCACCAGGGAGGCCCTTCTTTAAGCATTTTTTAAACTAAGTTTTGCTGACATGAATCTTGAGACATTGGCAGATTAGAATGATGGCAAGAGACTGAAATGCTCTAAGAATTTCTTGAAGCTTATTAGAGAGTTCTGGTGGAGGGTGCTGTAGCATTCTCTACTTGATTAAAAAATTACCACCACTAGCCTCTGAAGAGGCCTTGTGATCAGGGTCAGACTCAGAAGTGTCCAGTAAATGTTTTTTAACACCCTCATGTAAAGGGAGCACTAAGTTGTTCTTTATAACTGTTTTGAGGGGGGTAGGATTATTACCCACAGGATGAAGAGCTTATTGTTTTAGAAAAAGCTTTTTACAGGATTAACAAACTTACAGACCTTTATAACATACTTACTTATTTATACTAACAAAGATTTTTAAGAGTGGGTTCGTCTTTCTGCAAAGGAAATTTAGTTAATTACCAGTGTTTGTTGAACAACACAATTTTTACCTTTTAAGAAAACATATTAAAACATTAAATATTAACACCCAATCTTAAAACCTAAAGACTTGTATCTTTTAAATTAAACCATTGAATTTACACTAGTTTACCTAATTTAGACAATGATCAAAATTGGGGGTTTTGTATAGCTGCCATTTATAGTTAATCCCCCGGAGGTAGAAGACAAGGACAAACATAGATCTCTTGATTTTTATATAAAATTTTGGCCAGGGCCTCCCCGGTGGCGCAGCGGTTGAGTGCTGGGTTGCAAAGCTGCCCGCAACCTCTGTGGCGCAGGTTGGATCCCCGGCTGCTCCCCAGCCACCAGAGGAGGGTCCCACATGGCGCGCAGACCTCTCCTGCCACCCGCTGCTCCCCTCAGCAGTGTACTTCGGTCCTTCTGCCTGCTCTGCTCCCCGCTCTGGCTCTGGTGAATTCTCTCACCCTCCTGCACTTCTGAGTACCCAGTGATTGTATAAATAAATAAATCTTTAAAAATAAAAAATATATATATATAAATAAAATTTTGGCCATGTGTTAATTTTAAGAAGTCAAATTATTTATTTTTAAAGGTTTTTTATCTATTTATATACCTAAGAACTAGGGTGTAAGCCAGATGTGTGGGGGTGAAAAGACCAACCTGAGAGTGGTGAGAACAGACGATCTACCGAAACATGCTGTTGAGGGGAGAAGCCGGCTGAGACAGGAGAGGCTGGCTGTGTAATGTGGGCCAACTCCCCAGCCAGGATCTAACCCTTGCTGTACTGGCCTGAGATAGCTCAACAGTACCCTTGCTGTACTGGCCTGAGATAGCTCAACCCCTGTATTACCAGGGAGGCCCCATATATCAAGATTTTTTAATGAGATAGAAGTTAAAATCCTTATATAGATAAAGTGTTTATTTTTAACCATTACTTAAGACTAAGGGCCCAAGGTCACCAAAATTTTAAAGACAGGCAGTTGTTACTAAGTTTGAGATGCTAAAATATTTTAGAGTTTGTATTTTTAAGAAATAATCCTTTGGCTTTATATTGTTCTTGCTTTATTTTATTGAGACCAAACATTTTTAAGATAATGGAACAATTTTTGTGGACCATGCATGGGGAAAACAGGAGAAGAGAGGTTAAGATCTTTGATCTGAAGGGGTGTGAGATTATCACTCATGTTTCTAAAAGAGAGAGTAAAGATTTAACTGAAAAACTCACTGAAGAAAGTTAACATCACAGACTCAGTGTCTGTGGGCCTTTCACCAGGCTGATTATCATCACAGAGTCTGGCTCTGTGGGCCTTTTACCAGGCTGATTTGGAAGAAAAAGATAGGAAAGACACAACTGAAAACACCTTCTCACCGCTTTGTTGCAGACTCTGGGTCTGTGAAGCCTTTTGGCCAGGGTAGAGAGGATGTCCAATTCCCGTCTCCAGGCTTGAGAAGCAGGGTGTGGGGTCCCTGTTTGGGAGCCATTTGTTGCATTAGGCAACATCACACTGATAAAGAAATGGGAGTCATGGAACAGGCTACATAATGCAGGATATTGCTGAAGAGCAAGATCCTGGCCCTTTTATTGACCCACGGTATTGGTTGTAAGGGGGAAGAGCAAAAGGAGATTAAGGGCATGGAGATGATAGAAAGGGGAAGGGTGTAGAAGATTAGAGATTGTGAGTCTGCCCTCCAGGCACTTTTTAGCTACCGTGACACACCCTAATCCCCAGCAATTGTTCTAATCTTATAGACAAGGCATTCCACTGATCAGCTTCTGGGGTCCCTTGTCAATACATCTGTCCTCGGCCATGGCATTCCTGGCCATATCTCGTGATATGTAAGTCAGGAGACGTGTTATGCTTTATTTTATTTTATTTTTTGCACATTTATTTACTTATGAATACAAGAGCTCAGGCGCAGGGCAGAGATACGGGGTTGGGGTAAGGGAATTCACAAGAGACAGTGCGGGGAACAGAACAGGTGGACTGACTGAAATCCACTGCTGAGGGGAGCAGTGGGGAGACAGGAGAGGTCTGTGGCTCCCCGTGGGTCACCTTCCTGGCTGGGGATGGAACTGGGGCTCCAGAGGCTGCAGATGGCTTCACAGTGTGGTGCTTAACCCCTTCCCCACCAGGATGGCCCCTAGTAATGCTTTTATATCAGCTTCAGGTAAGGGGATTTTTAAGAATGGTTTAAAAAATAATCTTTCCCAGAAATTTAAGCCACTTTGTTTGGCCTTTTAATGACTAGCGGATAATGTAGGGTCACAGTATTTTGGGTGAGGAGGAGGCATTTGTCTGCATCTGTGTTTATTTGGGAGCCATCCCGCCAGTGCCTGCGTCTGGGGGGCCATTGCCTCTGGGACCCCCTGCGCGCCCAGCCCCACACAGCACACCTGGCTGCACCTGTGCGCTACTGCATGTGCACGCTCTTTCAGGCCCTTCTGGCCCCTGCCTCCGGGTGAGGTTCGGCTGGGGTGAGCCTCGTCCCTCAGGAACCCCGTAGGGGCGCCTCTGCCCCTTGACCTGGGGAGCCTGCGGCGGGATGCAGACAGGTGAGGCCCAGGGAGGGAAGGCGCTTGGGCTCGGGGAGGCACATCTGGCCTGCACCCTGGTTCTTGTATAAATAAATAAATTTTTTTAAAATTAGCCTTTTTCTAATGATTCCTAGGCAGCAGGCTTAATTGCTGCACTTACCAGAGAAAATTCCTGGAGATCTAGAATAATTGGTGAGGAGAGGATGCCTCGGCAGTGCCTGCAGCATTGTTCAGGTGAGACCCGCCTTTAGGACCATTTATTTATTTATATTGTCTTAGGGTCTTCCCTTTCCTCAAGCTCATCTTGTTGTAGAGCAACCCCGATACAAAACGGGGTGCCTGACTGTGGGTCCTCACCCATGCGCTTTAAAGGACTTATCAATGTTCTACTGCAGGCGCATGCTAAAGGTTAATAAAAGGTTTATTTACAAGGGAAGGGGAAATGAGGAAATGTACAGTTCAGGGAGAAAAGTGGGAGACAAAGTTTTAAATGAGTCCTACCCAATCCGCCAATCAGGAATCCCAAAATGGCGCTCTGAGAGCTGGCCGTGAGCCAGGAGCTGTGTAGCCAGGAGGCAAGCAAAAGTGAGCCATCCCAAGGCCCGCGTGTTTGGTTTTTATATCCAACCTGGCTGCCCAACTCCACCCTCAGGTCCCAGCCACTCTCCCTTTGGTGGTGATGGGATTTGTCTTTCTCAATGTCCTGATGGCTTTAGTCTGGAGTGGGAGTAGAGTCCACAAAGCCTGTATAGGATTAGCTCAGGACATCCTTTCCCCCTAACAATTCTCCCCTTTCACTTTTTGCCACCATTTCCATGGTGATGAAGATCAAACATATGGATGCTGGGATATAGTCTCAGATGAATATTTTCCAGGGTTCCAGTGTGAAAGAAAACCAGTCCCTCCAGTTATTGTCCATTGTGGAAAGCAAATGTCCTCCAGTCCTGGAAAAACAGTTCATCAGTCCAAGCCGAAAGAAAACATCTGGAGGCATTAGCCAGAACAAGACAGCAAATATATCAAAATCAGAGGAAAAAAAAATCTTAAAATGGTTCAACTTTGTAAAAACAAATTCTCTCAACCTTGATCCCAAATTTTTTTTGAACAGCATAGCAAAAGTTTGCAAACTAAATCTACTTTTAAACCATTTTGCCTATTTTTGCATAAAATCACAGGGCAGAATAGCTAAGCAGCATTTTTGGCTGGCTTCGTTGGGATACTCCATATAGGATTCAGAGCGAACTGTTGTCATCCGCTCCATGTAGGCTTCTGGAACAAGTTGGTCTCATCAGATTCCACCTGGGCTTTCCTCTTCTTGAGGGTACCAGGGACTTTTCGTTGGCTGGGCTGTCCAGTCCTGCCAATGGAGGCAAGCTTCCTCAACTTCTTTGGAGGTCTCTGGAACCCTACGAACAAAGCAAACAGGTTCTCCTCTTCTTGGTTCAACTCTGTTTCAACTTTCTGGAAGAACTCCACACAAAGCCACACAATGAAACTTATGTCCATTTTTTTCAGTTTAAGCAAACAAAATCCCTATGGAAGTTATGCAAAAACAGACTCTGAGATAAGTAGTAAAAGATTACTACCACTATTTTTATGCTGTGTTGGTATCTAGGGGAGAGAAAATGCAAACACAAGTTAGCTTTGTTGGAAAAAAAATTGCAACCTTGCTGCAGATCCTGGTCACCAAAAACAAGAAAACTTTGTGGATTTAGAACAAAATGCAAAAAAAAAAACATCAGTATTATGTCAAAGAAAACTTAGTAAATATCAGGTGTATTTCCAAGTCTATTCAGTCCTTAGTAGGAAAGTTTTACTGTCAACAGTTCCATCAATAGGAATCTGTTGAGACCTTTTCTCCCTATATTTCCAGAAACAATTTCTGTAGATATTAAACAATTCAAGTATACAATATTACAAGGTGACAATCATCATTGACAATTTACATCCATATCAGGTCATGGTGTTACCCTTTTTCCCAAATGACAATGCTTCCCTTCTAGTTTTATTCCACTAGGTTAGCCAAATAGAACAAATTCATCCAATGCCTTTCCCAGGAGGAAAGGGAGAAACTTTGTGGAGTGTCTCAGGAGCTCTACTGAGGTTCCACAAAATTTCCTTGCATCAGCCAAATGACAGGCTACCAAATTTGTACTTGAATTTAGATTTCTGGGAAGCTTTGCCATAAGTATCAGAAAAATAATAGAAACAATATTCAATCTCTATGAAGGCACCGGCTTAGTTCAGTAGCACAATGTTGACAATCAAACCATAACCTTTAGTTTTTCTCATAACTGGAGACTGTTTTTTTTCCCAACGTCTATGGGCACCATGTGTAACAATTTTTCAACCACTGCAGGTCAAGACAAGGACACAAGGAAAGGACATACAGACATACAACATATAGACACAAAGAGCTCTTTAGTTACCATTTATCACGCGTGGGATATCTCATACAACTGCAGTTTCACTCATAGGCCAAAGTAACAAAAACAAGCAGAGAAAAGAAAAAAATCTCAAAGTTAAAAACAAAAGTTAAAAGGAAATACCAAAATCAAGATTGAATGCCTTTCTGTGTAAAAAAAATACTAGCAGCATATGCATGATCCTAGATGTTATTTCGCGTCTCCTAAACTTTGAAAGGAAGAAGATTGGTTAGAGCATGTTAGTTTTCTCAGGGTTTCTTCAGAAAAAGTGAGTCCATGGGTATCCTGCAACAATAACTGGAAAAGAAGTCAGTAATATTCAAGTTTTAGTCTGTTTTTTAAACAAATATCTCAAGACCTCAATGGGTTCACAAGATCAATGGGACATCGTCTCTAGGTCAGTTCCTCCTGGGGCTTTCTTTAGATCTAGTGGAGCCTTTGGGCATCCCTATTCTGCATCTGAACCTTCTCCCTGAACTATCATTTGTCTCCTCTCCTCTGCACTGGGCTCTAGATTCCTTCTACTCTGTCTATATTCCCTCTTATCTTCACCTGAGGCTCTACCCTGTGCTGTCATTTGTCTCCTTCCCTCTGTACTGGGCTCTTGATTCCTTCTCTGTCTGTATTCCCTATCATCATCTGAGCCTCTACTCTGTGCTAACATTTGTCTTCTTTCCTCTCTCCTTGGTTCCTGGTTTTGTGTACTCCTATATTCGCTCCTGTAACCCCTACGTGAATCATCATATTGTGGGGTTCTCTGTCTTCTATCCTGCCTTCTATAATTATTGCATCTGCCGCTTCCCTGTAATCTGGGACAATTGTACTTCCAATGTCCCTCTTCCCTACAGAAAGCACACTGATTTCTTCCTGGGGGTTCACGTCTCTGTCCATTATTGTTTCCCTGAAACCCTGTTCTTTGTTCTCTTTGTAAGAAAACAGTCGCAGGTTTCGGTCTCCTGTCCTCTCTATTATTATAAACCCCAAATGCCAAGTCCACTACCTGGGACGGACTCATCTCTGTGACGCCATCCACCTTAGCTAACTTTTTCTTTATGTCTGGGGCACTATGGGTAATGAAAGCCATAGTGATCAGACGAGCATTTTCTGGGGCATCTGGGTTTATATCTGTGTGGTTAGTGTAAGTTTGAATAATCCTCTCAAGGAACTCTGACGGATCCTCATTAGCTCCTTGCTCGAGTTGCAATATTTTGTAAAAGTTCTCTTGTTTGGGGATCCCCTGCTGCAGTCCTACCAATAAACATTTTTTATACAGCTCCAACATTGCCGTTCCTCCATTATTAGGGTCCCATCCACGATCTTTCTCTGGGACAACAACCTCTGGCTCTGGGGACTGCCTATCCTGTTGGTGGAGACGGTCAGCCTCCTCCCTGGCTTTCCTGAATACCATTCTCTGCTCATCCAGAGTTAATAAAGTATGCAGCATGGACTGTATATCTGCCCAGTTAGGGCAGTGGGAGACGAAGATAGAGGCAAACAAGTTTGCCATCCTCTTAGGAGCCTGCCGGTACAAGGGAACAGAGCTCCTCCAATTTAGGAGGTCCGCAGTATTGAAAGGATGGTGCGACCAAAAGTACCCAGCAGATCTCCCATGTTCATTTAAGCCACCCATTGGCATCTGGCAAAGGGGAAACTGCCCTGCCTCAGGGTAATCCTTCCTGCCAAAATGGGTGCTGAGTCTAGTGTGGGGAGGAGACGCCATTTTAGTGTCCTCCCCAGAGGGCAGTGGAGGCTGTGAAGCCTCAGGAATCTGCACAGGAGGGGCCTTGTCACATGGAAGAGGATTTTGTCCTGATGTATTTAAAGTATTTAAAATATGATGCTCCTCCTCTTCTAACTCTGCCCGCTGGCAGTCCTCATGGAAAGGGGAAGGTTTATCCTTTCTCTGTGTCATCAGCCGAGCCTCCGCCATATCCAATTTATGGAGGGCGGCCTCTATCCTGTCCTGCATACTTTTAAAGGCTTGATCTTGTATGCTTTTATAAACTGACTCAAAGATGTTATGGTTCTCATCCCTCATGCACTTAATAGTTAAATCAAAGGCCTGATTTTGTTGTTGTATGGTCACGTTAAAAGCCTGAATTTGTTGTTGCATGGCTAAGTTAAGAGCCTGAATGTGTTGTTGCACATTCTCAGTATGTAAAGTAGAACATCTACCTCTCACAGAAAAAAGAATGTAGCAAATCGCGCTTACACATATTACCAAAAAAACACCCAGAAGCACAGACTGTAAAGGGATGTCTTGTAAACCACCCATGTATATATACAATAGTAAAATCACGTGCCATACACCAGGCTTCATCAAATTATTTACATTAATGAAACTGGTGGTGATATTTAATGGAAGAAGGCTACTTAAATTTAAGGCCAGAAGGAAACTGAAAAAACTCAGGCTAGGGATGAAACTGTATAGGCTCATGGTTGAGGCCATATTTGAGTCAAAAATGCACCCACAAGGGCTGTACGCACAGGGTAAAAACAGACTTTCAGGACTTGAGACAAATATTATATTGTGAGTCCTGCAGAACTAGTGTGCTTATGGTGACCAATGCAAGGAATGTTACTTTGGGCTGGTCAACCACAGGTGTAACTTGGAAACCACGCTGGGCGCCAGACTGCTGTAGAGCAACCCCAATACAAAACGGGGTGCCTGACTGTGGGTCCTCACCTGTGCGCTTAAAAGGACTTATCAACGCTCTACTACAGGCACACGCGAAAGGTTAATAAAAGGTTTATTTATAAGGGAAGGGGAAATGAGGAAATGTACAGCTCAGGGAGAAAAGTGGGAGACAAAGTTTTAAATGAGTCCTACCCGATCTGCCGATCAGGAATCCCAAATGGCGCTCTGAGAGCTGGCTGCAAGCCAGGAGCCGTGAAGCCAGGAGGCGAGTGACCGTGAGCCCCCCAAGGCCCACGTGTTTGGTTTTTATATCCAACCTGGCTGCCCAACTCCAACCTCAGGTCCCAGCCACCCTCCCTTTGGTGGTGATGGGATTTGTCTTTCCCAATGTCTTGATGGCTTTAGTCTGGACTGGGAGTGGAGTCCACAAAGCCTGTATGGGATTAGCTCAGGACATCATTTCTCCCTAACACTACTCCCCGCTCTGGTTCTGGTGAATACTCTCACCCTCCCCCGCTTCTGACTGTACCCACTGCTTGTATAAATAAATAAATAAATAAATCTTTTTAAAAAATTGAACTATTTCTTTTAATACACACACACACACACACACACACACAGATATATCCCAAATTCTAGTATCTAAATCCAGAGTCCCCGCAGAAGGGCGATACCGACTTGTTCTCTTCTCCAAATGAGCGAGAATCCCTATTTCAGAAGGTTCTTGCCTCCATGTCATTCTATCTCCCCATCTTCAGGGCGCTGACGCCACACACTCCCGCTCCCTGCTCCCCCTCTGAGCGGCCCCCCACGGCTCTCCGGGCTGCGTCCCCTCCTCGCCCGACTGACCCGCCCCTCGGCAGCGACTCGGTCCCCCCTGCGCCTCGTGCCGGCCCCGGCGCCTCCGCCCGCCAGTGTCCCGCCTCGGCCACCTGCCCCTCCGCGCCACCAGGCCGCGCACGCCGCTGCCCCGACCTTGGGACCCCCGCGACCCTCTCCGTCCTCGGCCTCGCCCCGCCCCCTGCGCGTGACGTCCCGTCCCCGCGCGCTGACGCGGGAACGCGGCGGAGCGGAAGAGGAGGAGCCGCGGCCTGCAGCAGCGCCCACCCTGGCGGAGCGGCTGCGGGCCGAGGCAGGAGAAGCCCCGGGGGCGAAGCACAGGAGGCGGGGAAGTGCGGGGAGAAGCTGAGCAGGTCAGGGGAGGGCGAGGACGTCTCCCTGCCCGCGGCTGACGGCCGAGCGGTGAGTCAGGGGACCCGGGGCGGGGCGGGAGGGCTGTGGAGAGCTCTGCGCGGGTCATTGGGGTCCTGGGGGAACATGGGGGTCAGGACATTCCCGAGGGTGCGCGGCGCCCCTGAATGAAGGCGCATCCCCCGTGTTTGCTCCCCGTGCCTCCCTGCTGCACCGATCAACCCCCGGATGGGTTTTCTGGGCTCTCCGTTCTGTTCCATTGATCTGTGTTTTATCTCTGTGGACTTAGGATATAATTTGGAGACTGTATTGTAAACTTTTCTGGGGCTGACACCCCCTCCCCACGCCAGGGCCAGCAGGCAGGAGGGCAGAGCCGAGTCCCAGTCTCCCGGGGTGCAGGTTCTGACCCAGTAGGTTGCGTGGTGCCTGGGGCTCTGCAGTTCTCACGGGGTCTGAGCTGCTGCCAGTGCTGGGCCTGGGCCCACGTCTGAAGGGTGAGGCATCACTTACCTGTTGTGCAGCTGATGTGGCCAATCAGAGCCTGGAAGAGGGAACTTTGACACCTAGAAACTGCCTCATGAGGCGACTTCAGACTCCGCTTGAATAGAACCAGGCTTTCCTGAGCCTTGAGTGACCAAGAGCCACACGGCTGCCACACTCTGGCTACAATGTCTGCTTTTCAAAAATGGGTTTGTAGTCACCATTTCAGTGTATTGAAACCTGTGACCATCTCTTTATCACTAAAGGACACCCCCGAGATTCCCACAGCAGGGACAGCTGGATGCTATCACCAATGGGGATGGAAGGCCCTTCATGGGAAATATCTGAGACACTGAAGGGCCCATTCCTAAGCTCTTGAGGTCTTTTATCTACTGATACCTGGCCCTAATGAGACAGGGCAAGCTAGGGTTATTAGGCAGTTTTAGGGACAGTGCAGGAGGGGACCTCTGAAGAATTTAGGGAGGCTTCAGAGATAAGGACAAGCAAGGAAATGAAACCAATTCCACTGGGAAAAACAAACATCCTAGCACCACAGATAATCTTGTTAAGGATGGTCCTGGTTTTCTTCAGACGGTAAGATAAAGTGTAAAAATGCTCACCGGGGGCCGCAGCGGTTGAGTGCTGGGTTGCGAAGCTGCCCGTGGCCTCTGCGGCGCCGGTTCCATCCCCGGCTGCTCCCCGGCCACCGCAGGAGGGTCCCACATGGCGCGCGGACCTCTCCTGCCGCCCGCTGCTCCCCTCAGCAGTGTACTTCGGTCCTTCTGTCTGCTCTGCTCCCCGCTCTGGCTCTGGTGAATTCTCTCACCCTCCCGCACTTCTGACTATACCCAGTGCATGTATAAACAAACAAACAAATAAACATGCCTCTATAAAAAAAAAAAAAAGATGCTCACCGGGAGGGCTAGACCATAAAGATGAAGATGTAACAAATGGGGAAAGACAGACCTGTTAGATAAGGAATGTGAAGATCTCCCACTCAGTAGCAAATTAAGTGAGACAGCCGAAAACTGACCAATCACAAAGAGACTGGTGGAGTTTTAGAATAATGAGGGAAAAAAGGTATATATTCCCTGAGACACAATTCCACTTTGGCTTCCTTGCCCCTCCCAGGCCTGGTTCCCTGGCCTGGGAGTCCCACTTTATTTCTGCTCTTTTTCTCCTCAATAAACTTTTTTTTTCTTCTAAACAAACCTGTACTTCTCGCTTGCTTGCCTGAGCATCTGTGAAGTTCCTGCTGCGGCTTCGTGAGACACCAACCCGTGGGGGGTCTAGCAGCTGATGCTCAGCGCTGCCCTGCAGCCTGGAATCCGTTCCTGGCTGGGAGACTAGGCCTGACAATTCCGGTATCACTAAGAGGATCCCTCCTGTATTAGAGTGTGAATAAGCCACAATCACTCATTCACCTGGGAAGTGGACATTTTGTCGATAATCAACTTTTTAATATTTATAATCTGTTAAACTGATATTACCTCCTCCATCATAAATCCTTTTATGCTTGCTTTGGAGAGAAGTTGAACAGGTCAGGTCAGGGAAGGGGAAAGAAATCGATGTTTATTGAGCACCTGCTGGAGATTACCTGACCCTGTCAACAAGTCCATTACTTAAGTTATGTGATCTCACTGATGGCACTGTAGAGACATTATTCCTACTCCGTAGTTGAGAATCCTAAGGTCCAAAGGAGACAGGAACTTGTGTTAAGATCATACAAACAAGGACAAAAGTCAGGGATTTTTTGACTACATATTTTTGGCCAAATCAGATTGTCAAATGAGGCTAAACTGTAAACCCCCTGAAGGCCAGCGGGAGGGGAGGAGTGTGGGCAACCCTGTCCATCCTCAGAACAGCTCTGTGGGTGTTGGACTTCCTCCTTCATAAGGAAAGAGCCTCAGGTTAAAATAAAAGTTTAATGTATCATTGTGTTACATGCAGATGCTGTCTTTAATGTTGCACATGATTTCCTTAGTAGTTTTAGAAATAGCTCTGATCCCAAATGTGATTGCTACTCACAGGAAACTGCATTTCAAAATAGCCTTTTTGGTAATTATTCCCATACAGCAGGCTTAGCTGCTGTACCTACCAGAGGGAATTCCTGGAGATCTAGAACAGTTAAGAAAGCAGTGCCTCAGCAGTGCCTGCAGTATTATTCAGGATAAGACCCCCCCTTTGATTGTTAATGATTTGATCTATCTCATCTATACAAGTGGGAAAAACACTAGAAGCAGTGACTGGTGTCCTCAGGATGTTGGTATTCATGGTGATTGTTTTGTTATTCATGTTTCCTCTGTTGACAAGTTTTTCAGTGAACTTGTATCATTTTGTGATTAGATTTTAAAAAGGTTATTTACATAGTTCTAAAGTTTAGGTTCTTGCACATTGCTCTTAGTAATTTTCAGTATTGAAGAGCACACATCCATTCTCTGAAACAATCTCGATTATGTTTGTTATTCCAATGAACTGAATGTGAAATTGAGTGTGAAGATGTATGTCCTACTTTAACAAAATGCCCTGGAGAGCGAGGCAGCGCTCCCGCCTGCCTGTGACTGTGCAGGTGTTTCTTTTCACAGACCTTTTGTGTTTGCAGCTCTCTGCCCGCTGGTGTCTGCACTGTCCTGTACTTACCTTCGCTTTTAAATCGTCCTTTGGATATAAACAAAATACAAAACAATTCTGTGGAGATAAAAATAGGTCTATTTCATCCTGATACATGTTCTTAAACATATTGTGACAAGCATTTCTCTATCCCAGCACCAGCTGTGATCACCTCCTATCTTCATTAGGTTTGCCATAGTGGGGGTAGGGCCAGCTCCAAACAGCAGCCTTAGTAAAATAAATTTCTTTGCTTTAATAGGTGTACTTATATTGCACCAAATAAAAGGTGGTGCAGGCACACCTTGAAGATATTGTTGGTTCATTTCCAGAATACCACAGCAACCCCAATATTGCATAAATAAAGTCATTACTTTTTTGTTGGTTTCCTGGTGTGAATGAAAATTGTTTGCTCTATAGTGTCGTCTATTAGGTATGCAGTAGTATTTTGTCTAATGAGAAAATTGCCTAATTAGATATCACCGAGACATGAGGTGAGCATATGTTTTTTGGGAAATGGCGCTGCTGGACTTAGCCCAGTCCAGGTTGCCAGACACCTTCAATTTGTGAAAAGTAGTATCTGATAAAGCAAAGCAAGCAGGATGGGGTGTGCCTTTATAGACACTTCTGAGAACAATCCTTTGGGTTTTAATAAAGTATACACATCTGGATAAGTGGACTTCAATTTAGTGATGATGTCTATATGTAACTATTTTTTTTTTTCAGCAGTTATGTCAGCATGGGAGGGTGTGTATTATTTTCCATGATAGAAAGTACTCTGAACACTCAAGGTAGTGAACAAGGGTTAGCTAAATGCCTGCAGTCTGCCAGGGACTGGGCTATACACATAGCCTCTTTAAAATTTATTGTGGTCTTTTAAAAATGTCAAAAACTTACAGCTATCATTGGCTGAATCTCAGTTGTAAGTAGAAAATAGGGAGTTTAGTTTTTATTATGCTATTGAACAGCTACAGAGGAAGCACATATGACTTGGCTTCTGCCTAAATTCTTCCCCAGGCTGTAAATCCATGTGTCTGCAGTGAGGTAGCCAGTACTCCCTGCCACCACACTCTGATCCTTTTGCTCCCCAAACTGGACATTACTGTTGACATTTGGGATCATGGTACCATTGCTATGCTTTATTGTTTTGAATCATTGGTATTTTGTTATTTATCTTTTTAAAACATTTATTTATTATGCACAAAAGATCTAGGGCACAGGCCAGAGAAGCAGGGGGTGGGAGGACTCACGAGAGACAGAGCAGGGAACAGAACAGGCAGACCAATTGAAATACACAGCTGAAGGTAGCAGCGGGTGAGACAAGAGAGGTCTGCCTCGCCAGGTGGGCCACCCGCTGACCGGACCCCCTCATAGTACGGTGCTCAGCCCCCAACCCCCTGTGCCACCAGGGTGGCCCTAGATTTATTTTTTTAATATTTTATTTTTTATAATTCTTACAACATTCCTATTTTTATTTATTTATGCATTTTTATTTATTTATGCATATAAGAACTCTACCAATTTCTAATTCAAAGTTTGCTTTTTTTGTTTAAAGATTTATTTTTGTATAGAAGACCTGGGGTGCAGGCCAGCAGTGTCGGGTGATGAGAGGATTTACCAGTGACAGAGTGGGGAGCAGAACAGACGGATCTACTGAAATACACTGCTCAGGGGAACAGCGGGTAAATACAGGGGAGGTCTGCTGTGCCCTCTGTGGGTCAGCTCCCTAACTGGGGATCTAACTTAGGCCATATTGTGGGCCATTGTGGTGATAATGGTGAGACTTAAGCCCTGGTCTACCAGGGAGGCCCTCAAAGTTTGTTTTGATGTTGAATAAGCATAATTATTTGTTGAGCTCATTTAATGTTACAGAATACTAATACAGATGTTCCAAAGTTAGTTTTGAGGGCCTCCCCGGTGGCGCAGTGGTTGAGCACTGGGTTGCGAAGCTGCCCGCAGCCTCTGCAGTGCTGGTTCGATCCCTGGCTGCTCCCCGGCCACCGGAGGAGGGTCCCACATGGCGTGCAGACCTCTCCTGCCGCCCGCTGCTCCCCTCAGCAGTGTACTTTGGTCCTTCTGTCTGCTCTGCTCCCCGCTCTGGCTCTGGTGAATTCTCTCACCCTCCCGTGCTTCTGACTATACCCAGTGCTTGTATAAATAAATAAATAAATCTTTAAAAAAATAACTGTGGCTCTTAGAACTATAACATCTATTTAAAAAATAAAAAGTTAGTTTTGAAGGTGCACAAAAAATATTTTCATTATGGATCTGATGGTGGGTATTGTCTCAGGGGGCTTGTAAATGTTATCTCTGAGACCTGTGGAATTGGTCATATTCTTTAGATGCAGACTTTACTATTTGAGGCCAATTGAAAAATTGGCATCTTTGGGGCCTCCCCAGTGGCGCAGCGGTTGAGCGCTGGGTTGCAAAGCTGCCCGCAGCCTCTGCAGCGCTGGTTCGATCCCCGGCTGCTCCCCAGCCACCAGAGGAGGGTCCCACATGGCGCGCAGACCTCTCCTGCCGCCTGCTGCTCCCCTCAGCAGTGTACTTTGGTCCTTCTGTCTGCTCTGCTCCCCGCTCTGGCTCTGGTGAATTCTCTCACCCTCCTGCACTTCTGACTGTACCCAGTGCTTGTATAAATAAACAAATAAATCTTAAAAAAAAAGCTTAATAAATTTTAAAAAAAGTTATTAAAAAAAGAAAAATTGGCATCTTTGATAGAATGGAAGATGTAGTGATCATTTAATTTTACATTAAATAATTTAGAATATTATAATAGCTAATATTCATAATCATCTGGAATAATTGGAAAGCTGAGTCTGTGTGGGAGACTGTGGCATTATTTTCTGAGTCCAGGATAATGTATGTGCTATTGCTCGGAAATCCTCAGTGGCCACTTTGTTTTGGTGGGTTTCTAGTGAACCTCCTCTGCTGTTTGTTCCCAATATTTGGTGTTGAGTTTTCATGGTTTCCATATTGTGGAAAATAAGCTAAGGTCATACATACATGTAACAACACTAAAAGTAGCCTTTCACTTGGGTCTGCAGGTAATAAATTTTATAGAACAACTTGTAGGGCGCTTATTCATCATTAGTGTACATGGAAAGATGGTGACATTTGCAGTGGCAGGTGCCTGTTTTCCTTAAGTCCTGGAAGTGAATAAGAAGACTCTTTACAATTCAAAGATTATAGTTTTTGGATCAAGAATTTTTATACAACCTAAGCAGGCTGAGGTCTGAGCATCCCTAACATACAAATGCTACGTCCATATTCAGGGAAGATTGTCTTTTCTGTTCACAGTGTATCTGGGTTTTTCTGCTGAAATGAGTAAGTCTCATGTGGCCCTGTTCAGTTAGTTAGGATTGCAGGAAGATCGTCAAGGGTTAGAACGAGTGCTCATCGTGTATGGTTCACTTCAATGTCTGTAATGAAACCTTGCAGGTTTCACTGATTAGGGATGAAGAAGGTTGTGGCTGACACCCCAGGATGCCAATGCTGCTGCAGCCTGTGTGCTCATGAACAAAAGGGCACTGAGAAGCCAGTGTCTTGTCTTAAGTACCTTCCTGTGTGGAACTTAGAACCCCAAGGAAACGAGTGAGTATCTGAGTTGATGACTGGTGAACAGCAGACCAGGTCAGCTTGCCAAGGAGCAGCCCTCAGCCGTGTTCCTCTGACACCTTGGGATCGCAGAGCTGTAAGCATGAGGCAGCTCTGGAGTTGTGGCTGCCTAGGCCTTTTCCTATCAGAATAGCATCTGACAATCATATTATTTACTCTCTCAATGACCTCTTTTCGAAGTGTGCTTGCCTGCCGTGCAGAAGCTCTTTGCTATGCTATGAAGGTGAGTGTGTACCTTGATTCTTCCATACACTCAACAGATCAGGTGGGCACAGCTGACCCCTCTCCCCTGAGGTGGCCACTTCCTAATCCTGCCAGTTGCTCTTCCTGCTGTTTGCTCAGGTTGTCTCCAGAGTGTGCTGACTCAACACAAGTTTTTTTCATTAGTCCCACGTGTCTTCTTCCTCCCTTGTTTGCGGTGCTACAAGGATACAGAAGTACCTTCCTCCAGTCCTACATATTCTATCATCGAGACATTCTCCGTGGTGGCAGTAGTGACTGGAATAGGGTGAAAACCGATTGTTGGAGACAGAGGAAAGGTTGTGTGTGTGTGTGTGTTTGCGTGCGCGCGCGCGCGCGAGAGAGAGAGAGAGAGAGAGAGAGAGAGAGAGAGAGAGAGAGAGAGAGGTATGTATACATATAGTGCATCAACAGATAGTTGCCTGTGGCATTAAAATTTCCTGATGATTAGGGAAAACAGCTGCTTTTTATTTCTTTCCCCTTTTATTTTACTTCTTAAACTTGAGGTAGTTTAATTTCTTCATTTGCTAGTACTGCTGAGCTGATGTTCCTTTTTGAGAGTCTATAGTATTTATTGCTTATGCATAGTGGAGCTTTTTGTGTCCTTGGTTCTACTGCAAAGGTAGCATCAGAACCTTGAAGAAGACTGACTGGTAGACAGGAGGAAACACTGGCCAGGGTGAGAGGAAGGAGGGACTCTCCTTCACTCCTGAGGAAAGAATCGCTGCTCCACCATTCTGCAGAGAGCTGTGGGCTTAGGCGGTCTCTGCTGCCTGTTGTTTTCGGGAAATGACCTGAGGAAATGCTGAAATATGGATAAAAATCTTTATGCGTGGCCCTGTTGCCCAGCACGGAGACCCTCGGGAGCGGGTGAGGATCCCGCGTGTCCGGGTGACGAGGCGCAGCCCTTAGCCAGGGGCCCATGAACGGGCAGAGGGACGCCGGAGGGTCCTGGGGGAGCGGCGGGGCGCCCCCTGGCAGGGAGGCGTGACTGCGCCCAGAGAGTGTAACGGCGGCGCCGGCGGGGCGGGCCGAGGGGCGCGGGGGGCATCCCGTCAGCGGGCGGCGCCGTCCCCCCATGCCCCGCGTGCGCGGGTCTCCCCGCAGACGGGGCGGGCCGTGTCCCTTCCGAGAAGCGCGGGGCTGGAGCGGGGCAGGGGGTCTCTCTGCGCCCGGCGCCCCGACCCTGACCTAGGCTGCTGGCAGGGGGTGGGGCGCGGGGAGGCGGGGCCGCAGCGTCCCCCTGGCTTCTGGCCTTGCCCGCGTCTCCTGGCTGGCGCGATGGCGGGGACACACAGCACCCTGACTGCAAAGGGGGGTCCAGGCCCCTGCCGCGCCCCCTGAAGGGGCCCTGAGCTGGGAGGGGGCTGAGAGGAGCTCGGGGATGGGTCTGCTGGCCAGGGCCTCGCCTGGATCCCCGCACGGGTGAGGCTCTTCCCCCCCTTCCTTCAGGCCAGCCTGTGACCCCTGCTGGCGCCCATTGGGGGCTCCCCGGGCGCTCCAGGACCCTGGACGGAGGGACAGTGATACCCGCCGCCCTGCGGGTCCTGATGGACACCTGTGATAAAGGCCAGGGAGTGGGAGGAAGCACATCTGGGACTCCCCCCTCGCACCCCCGGGGAGACCCAGGAAAACCGTGGCCGCCAACATGGCCTCGGCCCCTCCTCAGTAACATCTTCACTGCGGACGGGGTGGAGGACGGGGGTCAGCGCTGGGGGCCCGGGAAGCCCAGCAGCCGGGGCGGGCGTGGCGCCGCGAGGAGCCGCCGCCTCTGAGAGGGGTGGAGAGGTCGGGCAGCGCACTCAGGTGAGACCCCGGAGCCTCTGCCCAGACAGGGTGTCCCTGTATTCCCGGGATGTGTCTTGCAAAAGGGCAACCTCCGCCCGCCCGCCAGAGCCCCCCATGTGATTCCAGAAACGCCCAGTAAGGACAGTCCTCCTGTCAAAGGGGCCCTTGCAGAGCCCGAATGTCCTCCCCGCGGCCCACACGGGCTCACGCCCCGCACCCGATGCGTACGCCCGCGGTGTCAGCCCAGCCTCTGTTAAGCAGCAGGTTGAAATCTAACCCGTAAGCTCCCCCTGATTTGTGCCCTCCACGGTCCTTACCTGGTGAAGAGGGGAGGCCGCGTGCCCCTCACCTTCCTGTGCTGGGCCTGGCGGCCCCAGCCCTGTTGGGTGCTCAGCCTGCTGCCCAGTGAGTATATTCCCCCGACACCCCAACTCCCCTTCAAGCTTGAGTTTTTTTAAAGATGTGGTTTTATTTATTAATGCGTACAGAACTGGGGTGTAGGCCAGAGTTGAGGGTGAGAGGACTCCCCAGAGTGGGGAGCAAAAAAGGGGATTCGTTGAACTACTCTGCTGAGGGGAGCAGCGGTCGGACTGCACCATGAAGTCAGCTCCCTGCCCGGGGACAGAACTCAGGCCATGGCGGTGGGCTGTTGCAGTGGGAGCGCTGAGGCTTAACCCCTAGGCCACCAAGGAGGCCCGAAACTTGATTTTTTTTCCTGTTACTTGATGCTGACATTTGACCTTTTTTTTTCATTTAAGATATTTTATTAGTAATGCCAGGGAGCAGAAAGTAAATTATTTTAATAAAAGAAAGACCAAGTACTTGTCACCTCGTCGTGTTGAAGAAATCCTCTAGCCCGGGATGGAGCCAGCCTGCCCAGGGTGTCAGGTCAGTCAGGGTGCTCCTGTTGCCATGAGTCAGCGCTTCACCGGAAGGGCAGCTCATCCAAGCAGCCGGTCCCCAGGCACCATGCAGCCCTGACCTGTGCTTATTTCCCTGGTCCTTGATCTTTAAGATAATGTCGGATATTGGGGATCCCAGCTACTCATGTTCTATGTCAGTACCTCCACTTCCATCTCTCTGTATACCTTGTTTTTGGCCACAGTTTCTCAGGAAGTGTGTCCCACCCTCCTCACCTCCAACCCACTGATGGTTTTCCCCTGAGTAGAGGACGCCAAGCCCACTTGCAAGTTGTCTTCATACACGGGTGGGCCACCTCCCAGATGCTGGGCGCCACTGTTTGTTAGCTTCAGAATTTGTCCATCTCATCCAGATGGTTGACCTTGTCTGCATATAGACGTGCGTCGGGATCTTGGATTGTGTGTCTCTGTGACCCAGGATGTGTCTTTTTCTTGACCACAGTTCCTGTCTGCTGTGTCTGTTTTGATTTCTTCTCTTTCATTTTTGGTCCTGTTTATTTGATTGTTCTCCCTTTTTTCTTTGTGAGTCTTGCTGGAGGTTAGTATGTTTTACTTATATTTTCAGGGAACCAGCTTTTGGTTTTATGGATCTGTTGGACTGTCTTTTATTTCTATTTCAGTTAGTTCTGCTTTATTTTTTGTTATTTCCCTTCTCCTACTTCCCTTCTCCCTTTTGGGGTTTGTTTGTTTTTGTTTTTGTTTTTTTTTTTTGTTCTTTTTCTGGTTCTTTGAGATGGGAGATCAGGTTGTTTTTTGTTTGTTTGTTTTTCTTGTTTCTTGATGTGGGGCCTGAGTTATTCTATACTTTCCTCTTAATACTGCTTTTGCTATTCCCCAGACCTTCTGAAAAGTTATTTCTTCATTTTCAGTCATTCAAGTCCCTTTTTAATTTTTTCTTTGATGTCATCATGAATGCAGTGGTCGCTCAGTTGTGTGTTGTTCCATTGCATGGAGAGTGGGGGTTCCATGCTCATTGCATAGTTGACTTCTAGCTTGATGCCATTATGGTCAGAGAACACCCTGGTATGATTTCAGTCTTCATGTGCTTGTTGCTGTTTGTCTTGTGACCCAGTACATGACTGATCCTAGAGGATGATCCGTGTGCTCTTTGAAAAGTGTCCTCCTGTCCTCCCTTCCTTGCTAGCCCCACCATTCTCCGCTCCTCCTGCCCCCACTTCTGTAGTGTCGCCCTTTCTTCCCCCTCCCCCTAACGGTCCTGAGAGTCTCAGACTCACAGTGTGTTGTCAGGGGTCCATTTACAGTTTGTCTCTGTCTGATTCTGTGTTTGGTTTGTCTAGACTCCACATGTAAGTGAGACCCTCCGGTGTGTTGCGAGCCAGCCACAGCAGTCTGGGTGTCAGGGGTTCCTGAAGGATGGGAAGGCGTCGGCGCAATTGTAGAAAAAATGGTAAGGGAAGGGGGAGAGGGAATGAGGAGACTCAGACACTTGATCAGGGTGCTGACATCATCCTACTGAGGGTCTCAGCAGTCCTTTATTTATACTAAGCAAATCGTGAGTACACAAGCATAAGGTAGTGTTATAGGGCAGCCCCGATATTAAACGGGTTCCTGGCTGTGGGTCCTCACCCGCGCGCTTTAAAGAGACTTATGAATACTCTACTACAGACACACACAAAAGGGTTAATAAAAGGTTTATTTACAAGAGAAAAAGAAAATAAGGAAAAGGTACAACTCAGGGAGAAAATAGGGAAATAAAGTCTTTAATGCGTCCTACCCGATCCGACGACCTGGAAACCCAAAGTCCCTCTCAGAGCTGACCAGACGCTGCAAGCTGGCCGAGAGCCCAAAATGGAGAGCGCCCCAAAGCCCACGTGTCTGCCTTTTGTATCCACCTGGCTGCTTAACCCCACCCTCAGGTCCCAGCCACCTTCCCTTTGGTGGTGATGGGATTTGGAGTTCCCAGTGTCTTTGGCTTTGACCTGGGGTGGGGGTGGAGTCCACAAAGCCTATATGGAATTTGCTTTGGGACATCCTTTTCCCCCTAACAGTAGGAAGATAACAATTATCACATGTCCTTTTTCAGGAGCCGCCAAGGGTCTGTTTGCCTTCCGGCAGAGGTGTAACATTTATTATTTTTTGTCTTAAAGAAGGCACAGTTGCTAAACAAATGTTTTCAAAATAGTTATTTACTTTAAACAATCTAACAGTTATTTTATTACTAGCAAAAAGTGTATGTGTCTACAATTAACATTTTTAAGTTTGCCATGGTGAACGATTAACTATGGGCTAAGGGAAACAAAGGGCAGGAAGTTACCTGGGGGAAGGGAGACAAAGATTATTTCTAACTAACCTATGAAGTTTAGACCAACATACAACTAATTGATTGAAGTAAAAAACAGAAGGCTTTTATTTAGAAATTATTATCTATATTGTTTTAGCTCGACCAGTCATAAAATTGCTGTTGACTTATTTTTGAATGCATATTCTAACAGCTACCATACCAATTGTCACCTCCAGGGGAATCAGCCCTAAACAAACAGGAAGAATTTAGCAGGAGTTAGCTATGGCGCCTCCTGGCTCATCAGGAATTTTCTTACACTTGGAAAATGGATCACGTCTGCCACCCAACTGTTATCTTTAAAGTAATGGAATTTCCTTCTCCAATTAGCTCTTGCCTCAAAGGACCACATCTCCATATTAAAGACTTGGCCAAGGGATGTTTACAGCCTTTTGTTCCCAGAAGTTTTTTCACTTGTTAATGTAAGGCCAAATGTTGACTGCCTTTTGGCAGAGAAAGACTAATTTTATAAAAAATGTAATAATTGTATTATGCAGTGCCATTTGCCATCAAATTGGTTATTCAGTGATTGATCAGTATTTGCAGTTTTACTTTTAAATGCATATTTTTAGCAATGGTAGAAACTAGCCATAAACAAATGAGGAAAATCTTGGAGTCAGCTAACGAGATTCCTGATTTTTCAGAAATCTGCCCCATGCCCGGCCTTTTGTCAGACGACATGAGTAGCGCGGCTCCCATTACCGGTGTTTATCTTTCTCCTTCTGGCTCACTTTGCTTAGAGTCATCACTTCAGCTCCATCCATGTTGCTGCAATTGGCTTGAGTTTATCATTTTTCTATCGCAGATTAGTGTCCCGTTGTGTCTACAGACCCCATCCTGTTCCCCCCATTTGTCCTGCGGCATATAGGTTGTTTCCATATCTTAGCTAGTGTAAATAGTGCTGCAGTGAGCACAGGTTTCCTTTCAGATTAGTGCATTTGTGCTCTTTGGTTTTTTTGTAAGATTTATTTATTTATGCATACAGCAGCTGGGGTGCAGGCCAGAGTTGTGGACGGCACAGGTGACAGTACAAACCAAGACAGAGTGGGGAGCAGAGCAGCTGGGTCTACTCAAGTACAATGCTGTGGGGAGAGAGGAGAGGTCCGCTGTGACTAGTGGGTCACCTCCTTGGCCAGGGTGACTTGTGCTACAGTGGCTGCGGACAGCTTCACAGTGCTGAGACTAACCCCTTGCAACACCAGGAAGGCCCCTCTTTTGTGCTGTTTGGGTAGATACCAAGGTGTGGACCTGCTAGGTCGTGTGGAAGATCCATTTTCAGTCTTTTCAGGCATCTCCACACTTCTTTCCACAGTGGCTGGACTAGTTCGCATGCCCACCAACAGCGTAAGAGGGTCCTTTTCTCCGCATCATCTGCAGCACTTGTTGTTTGTGTGTTTTTTAACTGTGGGCCATTCTCACAGGTGTGAGGTGGTGTCTCGTGATGGTTTGATTTGCATTGCCCTGAAGATAAATAAGAAAGAGAATTTTTCATGTGCCTGTTGGCCATCTGCATGTCTTCTTTAGGGAAGTGTCTGTTTAGATCCTTTTCCCATTTTTGATTTGGTTGTTTTCGTTTTGTTGACTTGTATAGGTACTTTGTGATCTTTGATGTGAATTCTTCATCAGAGGTAGGGTGTACAGGTGTGTTTTCCCATTCAGACGGTGTCTCTTTGTTTGGGTCACTGTCTTTTTTGCCGTTCAGAAAACTTTGTTTGATATCAGTATCCATTGTTTCCTCTCTCCTTCGTATGTTTCTGAGATTGATGTTAGGGAGCATTTTACATAGGTTTTTCTCTATATGTTTGATGGTTTCAGGTCTTCTATCCGAGTCTTTTATCCATTTTGAATTGATTTTCATGTGTGCTGTGAGGTAATGATCTAGTTTCATCATTTTACATGTGGCAGTCCACTTTTCCAGCACCCTTTATTGAAGAGGCTTTCCTTGTTCCAGTGTATGGACTTTGCTCCTGTCTTGTATGTTAATTGTCCATAACTGTGGTTTTATTTCTGGGCTCTCAATTCTGTTCCATTAGTCTCTGTGTCTGGTTTTGTTCCATTACCATGCTGCTTTAACTACTCTGGCTTTAGCATATAGCTGGAAATCAGAAGTGTGATACCTTCATTCCCCACTTTGATATCAGGAAAGCTTTGGCTACTTGGGGTCTTTTGTGTTTTCTGATGAACTTCATTAATCTTTGTTCTATTTCTTTGAAGAACGCCATTGGGATTTTTATTGGGATTGCATTGAATTTCTAAATTGCTTTGGGTTGGATGGCCATTTTGACAATGCTGACTCCTCCAACCCATGAGCTGGGTATATCTTTCTGTTTATTTAAAGGAAGGGGATGGAGTACAGATGATCCAGGGTTTGTGGGCCAGGCTAAATTTCAGTCTTTGTCCTTAGAGTAATGGATAGCAACATAATCCTTGTTTTTAGCTTTCACAGCATTTGCAGGATGACACTAAGAGTTTCTTGTGTTTTTAAAATAAGAATGTCTCACCCCATGCTCCCCCCGCCCAGAAAACTTTTCCTCATGTGAATTACCTCTGCATTTTGCCAGTAACTTTCACATTATGCATAGGAATATAATAAAAATGAACATACAATTCTGCCTGACAAACATAAAACCAAAAAAAGTATTTGGGGATTTAATTTATTCAATAAATAAGATTAACTGAATGTTGATGGAAGAACGGTTAATAGTTTCTTGAAAAGTATATTTTATATATGTATGTGTAAATAAAAGGTCTATTTTCTTCTGAATAACATTGAAAACATATTGATCAAGGTAATATATAAACATAATTAGGAAATTTCTAGAAGAATCTGAGTGTAGTACCATTCAAAATTCACAGTTCTTGGGATCACGGGGTCATATCTTTCTCAGTCTAGTAAAAATATCACGAATTGTGTACATCATTTTAGTAAGATTTTAAAGAAGTCATCACACAGGTATCATTGAGCAAACCTGAATCTATTCAACAGTACTGAGCAACACGTTCTTATTTCTGAAATTCCACATTAGATATATAAAATTATCAATATGTATATACAAAGAAAAGTGGTAGAATTTGTGATTACTGAATAGTCTAAGTCGTCAGACTTAGACTTTCCAGATACTTCTTTTACGTCTGAGAGAAATGTGTACTGTTGTGGAGCATCAGCTAAAATCCAGCTGTACTTCAATCCCATTTCAATCTATCCTCACAGAAAATATTGACTCTTTTTTTTCCTGCAGACATGCAGCTGTCAACTATCCAACTATGGGTCTAGATTTGCATTACACTTTTATTTCCTACCTGTTCCTTTTCATCTAAAACACTTGTCCCATGAAACAGCTTTCACTGTCTGAATATGAAGGCAGGAAGTGCGGTGTCATCAAACCTGTTGGATAATGTTCATGGGCACAACAAATAATATTGGCTAAATTTAAGGGGATGTATTTCTGTTTTTAGAAGTGGTAAAATCACTACTTATCGCCATGCATTGTTAATGTCATAGTTATCATTCCAGTAAAAATTTCATTTCGTACCAATATGTATGACATTCTGCCCCCCCCAAAGTAAAGTCTTTAACACATTGAAATACCCACAAAGTATGTGCACTGGATCAAAAAGTAGGTGAAGTTATAGAAGCTCCTAAGGAGATACATAGACTGGGATCTCTGGAATCTTAAGCAATAGCAGAGAGTATATATATTGTAAAGATTAGTGAAGACCCAGAAGATTGTGGTGACCATTAAATCCAAATGCAACAGTTCAACAGAATAAAAAATTCTTTCTTATGAATTCCTTCTTAGAACAGTTCTCTTGAACCATTTTTTTCCTGCTTGGTCTTATAAGAATGCTAGCAACCTCTGGCTCACAGATCAACTAGCCTAGATAATATCATAGTATATTACATCAATTCTTTGGATGTGGACTAAGAGGTCATTGAGAAGGAACATGAGCTTCTTAATCATGTCCAGAGGTAACATCTGTCACATTTGTTCACTTTGTATTGGGAAGAACGAGTCACATGATCATTCATAACTGCACAGGAACTGGGAAAGCCACTTTTGCATCACTAATTTCAGGCTGTAACTATTATGGAATTGAAAAAGGATTTATAGGTAGCTTCTTGTCTTTAATATAGAGAAATATTGCTATTCAATTGTTCTGAACGTAAGAGGGTGTTTTTGTTGCAGGTTTTGTGGGGTTTTTTTTTTGGTCTGTTTATATTTTGCCTGCTCAATTTTCTAGCCAACTAGGTACATATAAAGCCCCCAAATGCAAATTAACTCATACTGGGAACAATAGAATGAAATAAATCTGCAAAAACAAGGTCAGTATAAAGAGCTCATCTCACTAAACAGAGGAAAGAATTGAACTCAATATTCTATATCCATGTAGAAAATGCTTGAATTAAGGTGAATGCTTGAATTAATGCTTGAATTAATAAGGTGAACAGATTTTTGACTTTGAGATTCATGTAACATTCACAGTGATGATACCCTAAAATGTCATTTATATTTGACTGCATTACAAAGACCCTTTATATTTTTGTGTACAATGAATAATACTCTCAATTCTGAATCTCATAGGAACATCCAGGGAAGTGAAATAATGCCCCAGGCAAACATGCATGAAATTAATTAGCATCATAGAGTAAATGCCACATTTGGCCTTACATGGTGGCAGCCCTGTATGAGTCACTGAAATGGCTTTAAAATGGAAATGTTTGCTGGTAGCCCCTGACATATTCATCTTTTTCTCCCAGCAGAAATACTCAGTGAGTACAAAGGAGATTATTTTTTTTAAAGATTTATTTATTTATACAGGCACTGGGTACAGTCAGAAGCATGGGAGGGTGAGAGAATTCACCAGAGCCAGAGTGGGGAGGAGGACAGGCTGAGGAAGTACACTGCTGAAGGGAGCAGCGGGCAGCAGGAGAGGTCTGTGCAGTATGTGGAACCGTATGTGGAACCCTCCCGGCGGCCGGAGATCGAACCAGCACTGTGGAGGCTGCGGGAAGCTTCGCAACCCAGCGCTCAACCGCTGTGCCACCAGGGGAGGCCCACAAAGGAGACTGTTTTACAATAATATACACATTAATTTCACAAAGCAAAAGGAAAGTAAGAGGGCTCATTTGCATGTCTGGACCTGGGATTTCTTGCATAGCACTCCAACAATAAACAAAACTCTTGCCAGGTCCCCATACCAAAAGCTTTCCCTATGGTCCTTGTGCCCCAGAAGATGGGTGATCTTGGCTCTCTTTTCCTTATATAATAATTTTCTTGTTTTCTGGATTTATTGGACTGCTTTCTTTTTTTCTTTTTTTTTTCTTTTTTTTTAATAGAGGCATGTTTTATTTATTTATTTATTTGTTTGTTTGTTTTGTTTATACATGCACTGGATACAGTCAGAAGCACGGGAGGGTGAGAGAATTCACCAGAGCCAGAGCGGGGAGCAGAGAGGGCGGGAGGCTTGAGCAGGACAGCGGGACGGTACAAAGGATGGCAGGAGAGGAAATCTGTCCTCACCATTCCTGAGGAATAAGTTCACAGCGCCTCTGCAGGGAACTTTGAATTTAATATATTTACCCTTTTTTTTTTAAGATTTATTTATTAATGTAACAGCCGGGAAGAGGCCAGGTGTGCGGGAGGGGAGCGGATTCTCCAGAGACAGCGGGAAGCGGAGCAGGCAGCCTGACCACACATGGCTGAGGGGCACGGCGGGGACACGGGAGGGGTCTGCGCCACGCGGGCTGCTCTGAGGCCGGCGGGCTTGACCCGGCGCTGCGGTGGCCGCAGACAGCTCCAAGGCTGCGCTCAAGCCCGGCGCCCCTGGGGAGGCCCTAAAATACATTTTCATGGAAACAGTAATTTTAACTTTGGAAATGACCTAAGGAAATGATTTCAAATTCCGACAAATCTTTATGTGTAAAAATGTTCAGTAACCCTTTATTTACAGTAAAATGATTCGAAACTATCCAAATAAAAACCCCAATATACACGAAATTAAATGTAAAAGCTAGATACAGTAACACTGAACAGTCTTTACTGGTGTGGAAAGTCCTTCTGTTAGTGTTAAATGTTGAAAGTGGAGAATCCTGGCGGTGCTGTGATCCCACCACAGAAGAAACATGTTGCTGACACACCCTCTCCTCACCCCTCACGTGGGAGGAGAACACAAGGTGGACACCTGCAGGGAGCGCGCTGGGACACCGCCGGGGGAGTCAACAGTCCGGCCGCGTCCGAAATGTGGACTCGTGTTGCCTTCACACTGCTGAGTGACATCCGGCACAGGAACAACATGATTAATTCAAATATTAAACATCACACAAAGTTAAAATCACATCTTAATGATACAACCCCCCCCCAGCTGCGACACCCACCCGCTCTGCCCTCCCGCTGCTGGGCCTGGGGCGGGAGGGGGCTCAGCCCCGAAAGCTTACAACGTGCGCCCCAAACGACCCCCTAACCCTGCGGGAGTGAAAACGGGAGCGAGCCGCGGGGGTCACGCTCAGGGACGGGCCCGCCCGTGTGCTCCTCCCGGGCCCAACATAAGCCCCGGAGCCCCCGCGTCCAGCCCTTCCCCGCCGGCCCGAGGCCCCTGCGCGTGGCCTGGTCCCCGCCTCGCCTGCCCCACCCGGCGTCCAGGCCTCCTGCGCGCCCCACCTGGCATCTGTCTTGGGGCGCCCTCGGACATCCCGTTCCCTTCCCGAGAGCTCGCGCCCCAAAGCCCGGTCTCCCGACCGCCGCGGGTCTGGCCCTGGGGAGGCCGCGGTCCTTTCGCGCCCACGGAGCCGCGTCCCGGGAGCGCGTGCTGCCCAGCGCTGCCCTCGGCGTCCAGGACCCCGCGCCAGGGCAGGGCTCCGGGAGGGGCTCCCCTGCCTTCCGGGCTCGGGGGGGGGGGGCCCACGAGCCTCCCAGCCCCCACTACCGGCCCCGGAAAACTGAGCTGAGGGCGCGGCTGCACCTTCGTCCCAGACTCAGCGCCCGCCCGGCCGAGGAGCCTGACCCGCCCGCCCCTGGCGCGTCTGGGGCGCAAGCTGCGCAGTTTATCAGGCCCCTGCGCCCCTTCGCGCCCCAGCATGACCTGGTGACTGTGCCGAGAGCCCGCGCGCGCCCGCGGCCCTTCCCTGCTCTCCTCCCCCGCCTGGGGGGTACCGCCCGCAGCCCTTCCCTGCTCCCCTCGCCCCTCCTGAGCCTGCGGGGGTCCCGCGTACTTGCTCAGGCTCCGGCCCCACTAGTGGACTCGGTCTGGGCGGCGGCGGCGGCTGCACTCGTGTCCGTCAGTCCGTCCCCGGCCCGCCGGTGGCCTCGTCCCGTCAGTGGAGGCCCGCGGGGACCCCGGGGCTCGCCGGGGAAGACGTTTCTCGGCGCAGACGCCGCGCTCCCCGCGTGGGCCAGTCCCTGAAGGCGCCGCCCCGTCACCAGGACAGACCCCGCGGCGGGCGCGGGAAGGCGGGGGCGGCGGGGCGAGAGTTCGCTGCGCATCGGGTCGGTTCCCGGGCACCCCTGGGCGCTTCTTCCCCTGGAGACTCCCTGCGCCCCCCTATTCTGCCCTCTCGGGGTCCCGCTGGCAGCGAGAAAGCGTGCGGGGCCGCGGGCGTCTGGGCGCGGGCGGAGCTGTCATCGTCACCCGTGCTCGAACTGGGGAGCCCCCGACGTCTGCGGGGAAATCGCTCGGGCCAGCGGTGGGGGATCGGCCAAGCGCGCGAGGTGACCGGCGAGGGCTGGACGCGCGCGCGGGCCGCGTCTGTCGGGCTGAGGGCGCCGAGGGCCGCGGTGTGGCCGGGGTCGGCGCCTCCGCCTCTCTGGTGCTCGCGCCGGCCCCGCCCCGCGGGCACGCCCCGCCCCCAGCGTTGTAGTTCCCGGGCCAGGGCGCCTCGCGCATGCGTCGCCCCCCTCCCCACCCCCGGCTCCGCGCCGCGACTGGGGTCTCCCGGCCGAGGAGAAGCGGCCCAAACTCTCCGCGCCCGGCGGAGGCCGCTCCTAGCCCCCGGACGGGGAGGGCGCGGCTACGCGAGTGCGCGTCTGTTCCCTCGGGGTGCAGAGGCAGGGCGACCCCCGCGCCAGCCCCTTCCTCCCCTCCCCCGCCCGCCCGTCCTCTCCCCTACGCCCGCTGCGTCCCCCGGGAGGAGGGGTGCAGCCCGAGGGCGCGGGGACCCCCAGCACACGGGGGCCCCCCACACCGGCCCGCGCCCGCAGCGCCCGGGGCCCTGCGCGATCTGACCCTCGCCCGCGTGGCCGCCGATACCCGGCGCCGCCCTGCCCCGGCCTGGGCCCCGCTCCCCTCGACGCCCCGCCCCGCCCCGCCCTGGCCAGGGACCCCCCCGCCCTGCGTGCACCCCAGCTCCGCCAGCTCCCCACGAAGCCGCTGCTCCCGGGACGAAGGGCACCGGCTCAGGTCCGGAACCGAGACTGAGGCGGAGCCGCCGGGAGCAGGAAGCACGTGCTGTGGCCCCGCCGCGGAGCGACTGGCCGCGCCGGCACCTCCGCGGGCTGGAGGGTGGAGACAGCGCGGTGGCGGAGTCGGGCAGCCCTGGAAGCGCGGAGGGCGGGAGTCGGCCCTCCAGGCTCAGCGGCACCACACACCGAAGGATCCCCCTTCCAGAAGCTGCCGGCTTCGGCGCGCCCCGCTGCCGCAGCACTCACTGGGCGCCTCCCTCGGAGCCATAATCTCAGCAGGACCCCAACATCATCTCACCGGTCACGTCCCCGTGGTGGGCAACTTGTGCAGTCAAAAAATAATCAGCCACCCCTTCCCCAGCAACCGAGCCCCCACTGGGTAGTAAGTCCCCCTCAGAGGCACCGAGTCCCCCCCAGAGTCCTCCCAGGGGCCCCCCAGGCACCATTGTCTGTGGTCCCCTGGCCGCCTCTGCCCTATTTCCCCCTAAGTCCGGGTAAGCGAGGGTTCCTGTGAATATTCGCTCATTTGCCTGAATGCGCCCCCACAGGGGCGGCCCCTGGGGATCCCGTTCATTCTCTTACACCCTACACATGGGGCACCCCGAGGTGCCCACAATCTGGGCACAACGTCAACTGACGAACTGCACTGTGTCTAGGACAACAGGTCTACACAAAAATCCCACGTTAAAAAAAACGAGATTTTCCAATTATACTGAAAAGTGTAAAGTGTGGTGCATTCCCTAATGCCACACCTTTGAAATTTTAAACATCACCAAGAAAAACAAGAGTTTAGTAGGCTTTATAACAGATAACTGATTTTAAAGTAGGTCATGCAAATGTTTCTAAATTTATTTTGAAATAAATTATAAGATCTGACCTTGCTTCGGTGGTAAATACCTTTGCTTGCGTGTCTAAACAAAATCATCTCCTAAACAACCGCAACATCCTCCCAACAGAATGAATCTCTTCTTATCCCTGTACAATCCATACTCGGGGTCCCTTGTTCCACCCCTAAAAGTTTGAAAAACATGATTTATTTGAAAATAAGTTAAGCACCAGGTATCTGCGGGTGTATAACTGGAGGAGGAGAGTCCAGACCTGGGAGGCCGCTCAGCTCAGCTCAGCTCTGCTCAGCCAAGGAACCAGGGACTGTTGGCTTTTGGCTTCCGTTCTAGCATCACCTGCACTGGCTCTGGCACACAGTAGGTCCTCAGAAAACATCAGGGGAAATGAGTAAGTGGGGAAAGCCCTGGTCTGGTCCTGGTGCCCGGGTACTCTGGATGTCACCCGGGCTTCAGCACACAGTAGGCCCTCAGGAAGAACGAGTCCTGGGGTGAAAGGATGCAGGTGAGCATCCACAGCACTAGCCCTGGGGGCCCTCCAAGTCAGAAGTCAAGCGTTCCGGTTCTTTCCTGCGCCCGGCCATTGACACACAGTAGCCCGCTGGGAGGGCCCCAAGGAGCCGCCCCGCCGCGGAGCCGCCCCAGGACTGTGCGCGCAGCTGCGAGGCTCGGCGTCAGAGGAGGGTCCTGGTACCCCCAGCCGAGCGGAGCCCTGAGGACACCGGCGGGCGCGGAGGGCGGCCCTGTCCCCAGAGGCGCGCGCGCAAAGGTGGCCGCGCAGGCGGAGCGACCCCAGGGGAGAGCCCGAGGCCACCGCCGGCAGGAGGCCTGACCTCGGAGCCACCCCTGCGCCCCCAGCCCCCAGGCGGGCGCTGGACACCCGCTCCCCAATTCCTGCTGACGGGGAAGGGACTCCCCGCCGCCTCCGCCCCCGCTTCCCAGGTCTGAGGCCATTGGGTCGTGTCCCGCGTCCCCGCGTGGCTCGTGCTGGTGCGCGCCGACCCCACCGCCTCGCCTCGGCCGCCTGGTCTCGGTGTCTCCCCGGAGCGCGGCCGCTGGGACCGGCTAGAGCCGCGCGCGCGCGAGGCGGAGCCGGGTGGGGGGGCGTGGGCGCCCCCTGACGGCCGCGTAGACGGCGCCTGCCCACCCCCCACGCCCACCCGCGAGGGGGGGTGGATTTGGCGGCGGCGCCCGGCGCGCGGTTCCAGGAGGATGTGGCGAGCGGGCGGGACGGGCCGGTTGGGCGGGCTGTGCGCGAGGCGTCCGACGCCAGGAGATTGTGAGCGCAGCTGTACAGGGGCCGGGCAGCGGGCTCGCGGGGGCGGGCGGGCAGGGGCTGCGCGCAGCGCGGGTCGACCAGCTCTCCGCGGGGGCCGCGCCTCCTCCCGCCGCCCTCCAGGACCTGCGCAGCGCGGGGCGCACCTCTGCGGACGGGTCCCTGGGAGGCAGCGGCTGTCCCGAGCCCGGGGCTGCATCTCCCTCGGCCCGACTGCCGCGTCCCGCCCCGGGGGAGGGAGCCCCGAGGGTGCTCAGGGGGTGTGAGGGACCACCGGGGTCCAGCCCCGCTGCCGCGCCCGGAGGTCGGAGATGCCGCCGCTGTTCACCCCAAGTCTCCCGCAGGAGCCGCGGGGTCGGGAGCCGTGACTCAAGCGGGGTCCGTGACCTCGGGGTCGGGCCGGCGGCTGGGGCCGAGCGCTGCGGGTGGGGGCGGCGCCTGAACGGGGGCGGGGACCGCGAGCTGCGAGCCAGGGGTGTCTGGAGTAGGAGGCGGCACAGCATCGCGAGTGAGGGGGCCGGGGTGCCGAGGCCCCCGCGAACTCGGCACAGCGGGCCGGGCCAGGACGGCTGAGCCGGGCCGAGGACCTGGGGCGGGCGCTGTCGCGGGGGGCGGGCGCCGGGGTCGCGGGGGCGGGGAGCGGACGCCGGGGTCGCGGGGTGCCGGGAGAGACCCGCGAGGTGCGAGCTTCGCGCCGAAGCCCGCGGAAAGGCCAGGGCCGGGGCCGCGGCCGCGAATCAGGGCCGGCGCGTGGGCTGAAGCCGGGGGCCCGGGGCCGGATCCCAGGATCCCGGAGCCGCAGGACGCGGGTCTCCGGTGGGGTCGGGCCGGAGCTGCCCTCGGGGAGGGCCGCGGGGGGAGCCGGGCCGGCAGCGCCCCAAGCGCGGACAGGCCGCCCCCAGACGGCCGGGGCTGGGCGGCCCCGCCGCAGGGCCCCGGTTCCTCCCCTCGCCCGAGGTCGACCAAAAGCCCCGGCGCGCACCGGGGGCGGCCGGAAAAGGGTTGTGGGGGGGGGGCGGGGTTCGGGCCGCAGCTGCGGGTACCCGCGGCTCGCCCCGCCCCTGGGCTCTGAGGTTTTTCTGGCCCAAAATCGGCGCTTTTTGCCGCCAGAGTATCGGCGGCTGCTCTCTCCGGGCGGAACCCCGCGCTGCCCTCGCTGGTGTCTGCGTTTTCGGGCGTCTCGGCAAACCCGCGCCCTCGCCATGGCGCCTCAGAGCTCCACACCGCGCGTCGCAGCAGCACCCGCCCACGGTGGAAGCACCTCCGGCGGCCTCACACGGTCTCCCAGCGGGCGCTGCCTCTGCCCAAAGGCGCGCTGAGCGTGCCAAGAGGGCAACAGACGCCGTGGCCAGACCGGTGCTCAGCCTCTGAGAAGCCACGGAGTCTGCAATAAGCGTCTCCTTCTTGGAGTAGCTGGGGGTGCTGCCCAGCAGGGCTGTGAGTTTCCTGCACGTTCCCCAAGACCTGATCAGGGTAGTGGTGCCTCACGCAGAATGCAAACACTGCACCCACAACGCACCCCACACCTCCAGCTGGTGAGGGGGGCACTCCCAGTGGGGCTGGAAGTCTCGTTTCAAGACTAGGATAACACTTAGCCCCCCAACTGCTATGGTGAGCGCTGGGGCCTGCACCGGACCTTCCTGTGAGGGGCGCCTTGTCAGATGTGGAACCCTGTGCCCACAAGGCGGGCTCAAGCACAAACGGACGTGTAGAGAAAATGCCCCCGGCCTGAGGCTGCTACTGGTTCAGACCTTGCACCAACACCCATGCTGGTGGCTGCTCCCAGTGCTGTGAATGTGCAGCTCTGGGGCTGGGAGGAGGCGGGTGTCCTGGCGGGTGCATGTTTTCTGTGGCGATGCCTCCGTGTGCTCCAGGGCCCTCAGCCCCTGACTGTGGCCTCCGCTGTGTGCCCCAATGGCTCAGGACTTGCTCCTCTTCTGTGCTGCTGTTTGCTTGTCTACAGGGCCTGGCCCCCAGTGTGCCTCGCTGTTCTGATGCCGTGAAAGCAGCAGGTGCTGCCCTGGCCTTGTGTCCCTGTGGCCCCCCTGCTGTGGTGCTGGCCCCAGACCAAGTTGGGGTTGACCAAGTGTCCACAGCTGCACCCCTCAGTGGTGTGTGTCTCCTGGAGGGAGACACACATGTGTCCCCTCCTGGAGGGTCACTCATGCAGTTGCCAGTGTCATGAGCTGATCCCGCTGTGCATAGACAGCCTGAGAGTTGGGCCCTCCAGGCCTCTGTGGCCTTTCTTGTCTCGGTCTTCTCTGGCCATGCTCTGTGCTGCCCTGGCCACCACCAGGCACCTGGCTCTTGGCTTACACTGTGCCAGGGTCTCTGGGCTCCCTCCCAAGGCCACTATCCGCCTGGGATGCAGTGACAGGGCCCTTGTGTTCTACAACTGATGTTCACCGAGCACTCAAGCTGTAGGGGGACCTGAGGTGAGTCTTGTGCTGGGGGTCAGTCTTTTTGGCCCTCAGGCTGTGGGTACCTGTGGCTGCTAGCTGGGCAGCTCATGGTTGGTGTGGCTAGTGGATACTGCCTGGTACCCTCAGTGGGGTGTCCTGCTACCTGGAGCCCTCACTTTGGAAAGAGCCAGTGTGTTGAGCCACCTGGGCTCATGGGGCTGTTTTGGGGCTAGAGGGCAGCCTTTGTGTGGTGCTGCTGGAGGAGGAGATACCAGAGAAAGGAGGAGCCCCACGATTCCAGCTCCAGTGTGCAAGAGAGGCCTGTGGGGGCAGCTGGTGCTGGTGGGGCTCCAGGAGTACCTGCCTATGGGCAGTGCCCAGGCCACCGCAGCCCCATGGGGGCTATAATGTCACCGTAGATCCAGCGAAGGTGGTAATTGGAGGTCCATGGGGGCCTGAGGTTGGCTGTCCCTGTGTTGCCTGCCAGTGTCAGAGGCCTGGAGTTCTGGGTGGTGGCCAGCAGCAGCCACATGGTACTGCTTGCCCCAGGAGCTGGGGCCCTTTGGGTCCTGTGTGGCTGGTTGTAGAGCGGAGCCCTCCAGCTGGGCCCTATAGGGGAGGTGCCCCTGGTGGGCAGGTGGAGATCCAGCTCATGGTGACTGAGTGTTGTGTTGCCTGATGGGTCACTGCCCCCGTTACTGAGGTTTGCAGCCTCCCTGAGTTTGGGTGGGCAGTGGGGGTGCCTGAACTGCCAAAGGCTGTTGTCCAAGCAGTTGGCTGTGTGCTGAGCCCCGCCTTGTGTGCATGAGTCAGTGCTGCTGTCACATGGCGGGGGCTGTTTGGTAAAGAGGAAGAGAAAGCTCTGAGCCCCCACGTGGCTGTTCCTCCTCCCTGATGCACATCAAGTGCTGGCTGAGCCCTGTGTACAAGGCCCCTGGGGTGGCATCTTCCCCCCATGTGAGTGCTGCAGCCTGGACATGGGATTCTGGCTCTCAAGACAGTGGAGGGCCATGACAGGCAATGCCCCAGAGGTGCTGGGGCCAGCTTCAGGCTCCAACTGCCTTTGGAGTCTGGCCATCAAGGGGGGTGGCTGTGGGAGCCCTTGCTTGTGCCTGCGGGGCTGGTGTTGCTGCAGCCTCCACGAGAGGGCACCTGGGGTCATGGAGGGATGATGCCCGGGCTTGGACCCATCCAGCTCCGTGGCTCTGTCCCCTGGTGCTGTGTACCCCAGGGTTGTGCTGCCCTTACTGGACTGCCCCTGGAAGAGTGTTTAGCTTCAGCCCCATTGCAGTGGTGGCAGGGGTGCCTTGCCCATGTTGAGGGGGCCTGGGGGCCATGTCCTGGGCTGTCAGTGGTGGGCTCTGTGGGGTGGTGGCTCCTCTCTGCAGGCCCTTGCATCTCCTATGGCACCTTAGAAAGTGTCCTTTTTACTCACTATGATACCCCTGACCTCAACCAACGGTGTGGGCTGGGCTGACTCTGCTATGCTTGTGTGCTCCCTGTGGGGGTTGCCTCTGCTCATCAGTGGGGTGAGATTGTGCCAGGGCAGATGGACTCGTGGCAAGTGGGGAACAAGCACCGCCGCAAGCGTGGTCCAGGTGGCTCTGAAAGGCCACGGGGGCTGTGGGTGAGTGCTTTGGTCTGGGAGCAGCACTGGGGGCGGGTGCTTACGGGACAGCTATCCATGTTGCCTGCAGGCTCCCCAAGACCTGGTTGCGGGTGCAGTGGGTTGTGCCTACACTGTGCCCCACAAGTGGGGGGCCTGGTCAATACTAAGTGAGCCATGGGCTCCTGCCTGGAATGCAGCAAAGGGGCCTCGTGTTGTCCCAAGCTGCTGGGGCCTGAGCTGTAGCCCATACCACCACCCCTCTTAAGAGGGTGTGCTGTCTGGGGTGGCCCCTGTGGGGCTCCATGGTGTTCTCAAGCACAAAGGCAGGTGCAGAACTGGCTCCCCTGAGCCCCGAGTTGTGGTGAGGCCAGGCCTCGTACCCAAGCCCATGGTGTGGGGGGCTGTTCCCTGGGCTGTGACTGTGGTGTAGCAGGGCTGGGAAGAGATGGGGGCTTGGGCTATCTGGGGTTGGAGGGGGGCTTCCATGCCTCTGAGCTCCTGCCTGTGGCCTCCGTGGCATTGCCCCAGTGGCTTGGGGGCCTGTTCCCCTCATGTGTTCCTGTTGAGGGGGCCTGACTCCCTAGGTTCCCCCTGTCCTGATGCCTCACTCCAAAGAGCAACATGTGGCTGGGGGTTGCTGCCTGTGCCTATGCTACCAGGGGGCTTTGGCTGTACCTCCTGTTGGCGAGGTGCCCCACTACACTTGGCAGAGTGGGCCCTGGACTTGTTTGTGTTATGGCCAAGGTGTGTGTGTGCCTGGAGTGCTCTGGACCCGCAGGCAGTGCCTGAGGTCTACTCTGGAACACACGCCGCTCTTGTGAGGTGGCTGTTAAACCCTGGAGCCCCCGAAGCTGGGGGCGGGGGGGTAACCCTGCTCAGTGTGAGGGGAGTCTGTGCCCAGGTGCCCATGAGGAAACAAGGATCCACCCCGGTGCGTCAAGGGCTTGCCTTCAGCCCCTGGCAGGGGCTACTCGCTAGGAACGCCCCCATCCTCCTGCTGCAGCTCCGGGGTGTCTTTGCCCCTTCCTGGATGGCAGGAGACGCCCCTGAGGGAGTGGGGTGTGGGCGCAGGCGGCCAGGTGTGTTGGTTCCTGAGGGAACCTACATGCGGGCGCTTTGGTCCTCGGCCCCTCCTCCTCCCTGGGTTGCAGGTGGGGAGGGGGCCGCGGCTGTTGCTGCGCCCTGCTGAGGTCGACCGGTTGGCCGGCCCGGGGCCCGCAGGCCTTCAGGCGGGTCGACTCTATGACCCGTTGCTGCCCACCACCAGCTGGTGCTGCGGATGAGGCGGAGCGCGACGGGGCACCCAGCATGGCAGGGCTCGGGCGCGATGAGATGCTGTGGGGCATGGCAGGGTTCGGGATGCGCAGCGACAGGGCGGGGCGGGGTGGGGCGGGGTGGGGGTGGGGAGCTACAGGACACGGGGGCAGGACGCCGGGACGGATCGGGAGGGGGCGGGTGGGATAGGACGCTATGCCACGTGGATACAGTGACCCTATTCAGATCTGTGTCCTTCCCTTCAGATGCCCCTTTTTGTTGGAGTGACTGCACCCCAGGAGCACGATGGGGAGAGACCCCCCCCTTTCAAACCTGCATGTCTTCATTCCTCTAGCATAGCATTAAAAGGCCTTGGAATCCTAGTCAAGTGACATGAAGGGACTCACTTTCACCATTTATTTGGGGTTTCTTGCGTGAATCCCATATTCTCGGCAGAGCGACGCTCTATTTCCATGTCCAGTCACAGCTGCTGCGCTCAGAGAGCAAAAATTAGAAAAATACTCATCCTCGCAGGTTTTCCCCATAACCTTCATGGGCTTGGGACAAGGGTGGGCCAAAATAAGGCATGCACAGTGTCATAAGCCAACTTTGGGATTCTACAAATGGAAAATCAGCCTCAAATGTCCACGACACACACACACACACACACACACACACACACACACAGGTCATGATCCAGGCAGGCCGCAACCAAGGCTTCCAGAAAGCTGGGGAAAGCGGTGGAGAGGCCACATTCCCTCACAGAGCCGGAAATCAAGAAAATGACTTTTTGAGTCAGTCCAGCCATTATGAGTTAGACACAGGACGGTGTGACATAAAAAACACGGGGCATCCAACTTCAGGAAGCTGCCGAGGCTGCTTCTACTAGATAATTTGTAGTCAGAGAACACAAAGGATTCAACCTCCACATTGACACGAGGAGTAGAAACACATTTTTTCAAAGCCAAGAGCTAATAATGGGAAACATCCCAAAGCTGGAGGGAAATGGATATAAATCCATCCGGATGCTGTTTCTTTGGAGAAGCGAGAGTCAACTAATCCAACACTTACAAATTGACCAAAAACGGAAGGGTAACATGGTAAAATGAAGGCAAACATGGGAACAGCTGAATGGGAGGATTTTCTAGCAACAGAATCCATCATGAGGATGAATAAAAAACAACAGATGCACGGGAGCCAAGAGTCGGCGCCCCCCCCCCAACCGGGCTCCAGGACCTGATCCCTCAGCAGAGACCTCTTTCCAAATGTCAAGGAGCCCACTCTTTACAAGCAGATAAAAGGGTGAGTGAGCCCTCACATGACCCCGAACTCAACAGACAAGAGATTCCTCCAGAAACAAGACGGGGGTTCAGTATCTGGAGAAATATCCTACGCCCCAAGGACACAGGTCAGGAAGCTACTAGCACTGTCCACCCCCAGAGCTACCTCCTTCTACCTTCTGTGCAGTCCGGCTGCACCTCCAGCTGGGGGCACCGGCGAATCCCTGCCCCCTCCCGGTGGGATAGAAAACATTTGCATTGAGGATGACTTCGTTCAGGGACACGGGTGCAAAGCCTCCCCAAAAGGTTAAACGCAACAAAAGTAATGTCCCGGGTGCTGGGAGGGCACTTGGTCAGCCTCAGTGGCCTGTCCTGCTGTTAGCCCGGTCACTTCCTCCCCAACACACAGAACCCTTGGCGGCAGTGACACCATGGTCAGAGGAAAAGCGCCAAGGGCATCCCGGTCAACACCAGAACAGGGAGAGCACACACACCACCAGGACGATGGCCGTCTGCTGGGGTGCTCTAGGCCACTCCTGGAAGCCCTGAGACAGAAGAGGGGGTGACAACGGCTCGGGGGGCCCCGCTTGCAGGACGAGGATTAGGCCCAGGAATGGCTCGGCCTGGCATGTGCAGAGCTGTTGCGATTTCAGGGGGTCCCGACCGGGTGACAGATAAATACACAAGCCATGTCCAGGCTGCCTGGCAGAAGGCGCGGCCACACGGTCCTGCCACACCCACGCTGCCTGGGGGGCCGAGGGTCACCCTATTGCCGGCGCCCTGGCAGAGGGAAGGGGAGACTGTCCCTGAGGCAGCTCCGCGTGTTCCCCACTAGCAATGGTCGCGGGGTCAGAGGCCGGTCTGACCCCAGGTGTGTCCACCCAACCCTCTCCTGAGCTCCCTCCTCTCCCCGCGGATGGCATGGGCCTCTTGCAATTTACGGAGCCCTAGTAGCCCAAAATCCCTCCACCCCACCCCAAAAACTCCCAGCAACGTCCGGTCATCTCTGCTTAGGGCCCTTCCAGGCTGTGCTCCACCTGTCGCCGCCCCCCACACACCCCCCCGAGGCTGCCCAGCGCCCCCCTCTCACCGCGGTGTTCTGCTCCCCACCCGAAGGCCTCTCCCCAGTCACCGGGCGCAGGAAACTCGCCTGAGCTCCGCAGGGCCTGACAGAGCCTGTCCCTGGGACTTGGCTGGGGGCGGGTGGGGCTCGGCTCCCCGTGGGGAGAGAGGGGTCCGGCTTTCCCGCCACCAGCGTCGTGGCCCCGCGCCCCCCCACCCACCCATCCCGGCCCCTCCCGCCTCCCGCGGGTCCCGGCGAAGACTCCCCCGCCCCAGCCAGCCCCAGGCCGGGTTCTGCAGGGGCGCAGGCGCGGGGGGGGGCGCAGGCGCGGGGGAGGCGCGGGCGGGCAGCGGGGAGAGGCCGCGGCGGCAGGGAGGGGGCGCCGTCCCCGCCCGGTCCCGGGGAGGGGCCACACCGGGGCGTGGCGCCAGGACCGCGCGTGGACGCCCTCAGGGGCCGCCCGGGCGGCTCTGGGGTCCGCAGCTGCGGGGGAGGGGACAGGAGCAGGGGTGTGGCAGGCGGGCCCGCGAGGGGACATACCGCCGGGGCAGGGGCCGCTTCGCCCATTGTTACTACTGCGCCCTCCCCGGGCGTGTCGTCCCTCTGTGCCTCAGTTTCCCGACCTGATGGCGGGGCGGGGGCAGGGTGGGAGGGCGGGGTCGGGGGGCAGCACGCCCACAGCGCGCCCGCGCCAGGAAAGCGAGAGCCTCGGAGCCGGGACCTGAAGCGCGCCAGTCACCATCTCCGCCCTTCCTCCTCCCAGCGCGGCCAGAGTCCCACAAAGCCATCTGTGGGGGGAAAGCCCCCCTTTCCTCGTGACGGGGAGGTGGAGCGCGCGCTCCCTCCCGTGTCCCTGCCCCTCACGCCCCCCTCCCTGGCCTGCCTCCCCCACAGGGCTCGGGTCTGGGGCCTTGGCCGAGGCCAAGCTCTGATTTCTTGGGCCCCCGCCCCCACTTCCCCCCCCAGGTGCTCCGTTCCTGTGCCGCCGCCTAAGTCCCAGCCTTGCGTTTAGGGGCTTGGCCCTTCCAGACTTTTTTGAATAGTTTGAGGCGAGGATGTAACTTTTTTCGCAAATGGATAAATACTTGAGCCGTCCCAGTGACTCAGACAAGCAGCAGAACTGACCGACCGGCAGGGTCCAGCGCATGGCCCCTGTGGGCATCTCGGGAATCCTAACAGCCCAAGGGCAGGTGATGCTGAAGGAGAAGGGAAGGAGGCCTAAAGGACGTCACTGTCCTGCCTGGGGGACACGCGCCAGGAAAGTGGGAGCCCTTGACCGGAGCTTAGGGGTGCGCCGTCGTACTGTCAGACCCAAACCCCTTTGTTAACATGCGTCTCCATACCTGGGCCTGCCGGGTCGGCGCGGTGTGGAGCCAGGAGGAGCCTCCAGGAATGTTGTGTCCGGAATGTTCTAGAAGGAGGGACACATAAAATAAGAAGATCTGTTAGGAGGCTGCTGCAACAAGCCAGGTGAGAGAGGACACACCTGCAAAGAGGTGGTGGCGGCGAGGATGCAGCTCAGTGGACAGATTCAGACTCGCCTTGGAGACAGAGCTGAGGACGCCCTCGTGGAGGACATGGCAGTGGGGAGTGGAGGGCAGGGGCTGTGGGAAGCGTTTGCACTTTTGAGTCCCAGCATCTGCGTGTCCTGTAGGGCCCTGTGTGGAGATATATTTTTTAAAGATTTATTTATGCATCGAAGAGCTGGGGTGCAGGCTAGAGGTGTGGGGGTGAGAGGATTCACGGGAGACAGAGTAAGGAACAGAACAGGCAGACTGACTGAAATGCACTGCTGAGGGGAACAGTGGGCGGCTCAGGAGAGGTCTGCAGCGCCTTGTGGATTACCTCCCTGGCCGGCCAGGGGAATGGAACTTGTGCTGCTGAGGCTGCAGATTGCCTCATAGTGCTTAACCCCTGGCACCACAGGGAGGCCCTTCCATTGTCTTAATATTGACAGTCACATGAACACATCGGAAGGAGTGTGAGTGACTGCACGGCGCAGGATGCAGCCCTGACATGGAGCCTGCTGAGCAGGCCTCTGCCATGAGCCACTCCCTGGGCCGCGGCATGCAGCCCCTGGCTCTGCCCCCCTCCACCCCACTGTGGCCCAAAGGGCAGGGTTCTGTGACACAACCCGGGAATCCCGTCAGTGAGCAGTAGCCCACAAAGGAAGACTCTGTCCTTCCTGGGGGCGCAGGGATTCGACTCGGTGCTATGAAGCTGTCGGAGGCCACTGTGGCCTGATTGCAATCCCCAGCCAGGAAGCATCGCTCCACCAAAAAAGGCAAACAGAAAAGATGAATCCAGTAAGGTGACAACACAAAATCAATACATACACAAAACTCAGTTGTGTGTCTACACCCTCATTAAGACCCCCTCGGAAAGCATCAATGGGAAAATTGTACAATTGCATCAAAAAGAATGAAATACCTGGGGAAACAGTTAATGAAGAAAAACCCGTACACTGAAAAACTAGAAAATACCAGTAAAAGAAATGAAAAGCAGAAATAAATGGAAAGATACTCTGTGCTGTGATGGGAATAGGTAATAGTATGAAATGTGCAGCCTTCCCAGAGTAAACCACAGGGTCAGCGCAGCCTGCTCACAACCCCCACGGCAGCTTTCCCAGAAACTAAACCTCCTGAAGCGCTGGGGTGGGGGGCGCCTAGGCCCAGAAGCGCGGACTCCCCAGAGTGAAGCTGGAGGCGTCTTGCCCGCGGACTCAAACTGTGAACCAAACGCAAAGTCTCCACTGGAGGTAATTTCGTAGATAACGAAAGTGAGGATCCGAACCCAGGAAGCGGTCAGGGTGATTCTGTGCCAACGACGCCAAACAGCAAATCTCAATTCAGCTTCTCCGGAAGGAGTCGCTGACATTAAGGATGTGCTTGTCCTGGGCAGGGGCTTCCACTCCAACCCGCCCAGCCTAAACAGACGCTGATGCAGGAGAATTTCTTCTTCCTGAAGGACGCCTGGCGAGAGGCAAAGGCTGAGCGCCCTCCTCACACCACCTCCCCCGCCTCCAGGGCCACAGAGAAGTGAGAAGGGAGTGGGGTGCTGCTCAGACCCGGCCTCAGGGGTAGCTTTGCCTCCTGCCGGCTAGACCCGGGCAGGAGGGGGTCGTCAGGCCCAGAAAACGCTCCCCGCTCCCCAAACTCCATGTAAACCCGCTGTGATAAACACACCCAGGGCAGCGTCGCAGAAGCGCCCGGAGGGGTGGAGGTGGGGGGTGGGGGTGGGGGGCAGCGCAGGAGGCCTTGCTTCAGCCCCTGAAGGCGGACACGGAGGGTCACGCTCAGGAACCAGCCCGGACCCCTCTATTCCGCAGGCCTGCTGCTGCCGGACAAGTTGGGAAATCAAACTCAAACAGAGGCAAATAGCCCTGTCTTCTCCAAAACTATGTCAACGAAAACTCCAGGAAGCCACTAAAACGGCAAAACGGGTCTACTTGGATTTAAAAACTTGCTCAGGGCCCCCCTGGTGGCACAAGGGGTGAAGACGCAAGCTACGAAACGATCCGTCGCCTCTGCAGCACGAGTTCGATGCCCAGCCGGTCAGGGAGCTACCCACATGGCGCAGCAGATCTCTCCTGTCTCCCTGCTGCTCCCCTCAGCAGTGTGTCTCAGTCAATCTGCCTGTTCTGTTCCCGGCTCTATCTCTGGTGAATCTTCTAACCCCCCAGAACTCTGGCCTGTACCCCACTTCTTGTAGGTATAAATAAATAAATCTTCAAAAAATTAAAAACTTGCTCAGGATTATTTAGCAGTGACCACAGATGCCTCCCAAACCCGCCCCTCCCGGGAGACAGAATGAGGCGCTCTCCCCAGCTCCTTCCAACAGTGCTACTATCAGTCGTGGGTGGAGCCAAAGCTCTTTGATCATATTTCTGTCATCATAATTAACACGATTACTTTTCTATTGAATGTAATAGAGCCTTCCACTTGATTTTAGAGCCCAGGTGTACAGGGAAATGCTTTTGTGGCTACAAGTCACAGAAAAACCTGACTTCAACCATTAGGAAAATTCTAGTTTACTTAGGAATGCTCTAGAAGGCTGGGACTGTTCCAGTCCCACATTCTTTCTGTCCCTCTACTCTGCTATCACTGGCTCTAGGCCAAGGGAGCACCCTGGGATGTGGCAGGACTGCTGGCCCAGTTGGAGGCATCATGGGACAGCCCAATAGTCACAAAAGGAAGACAGAAGCAAAAAGCCTCTTCTTAACACCTTTCTTCCCTACCAGGAAGGGGAATATTTCCAAGTAGCACCAGCAGAATTCCTCTTACGCACGCTGGACAACACCGGGTCATACGTTTTCTCCTCGACCCACCTCTGGTAAGGGAATGGACTCCTGCACTTGGAACCAATCGTGAGATGTTCCCTAGAGTTAATGTATTATTCAACGTAATTGGGGTTCCCTCAGGAAGGAAGAGAGGGAAACGCCCAGGCAGTCTTCCATGTGGAGAAGATGTATGATGTGTCCTCAAACAAGTGAAAGGCAAGTGAAGAGTAGGAAGGAAGGAGAAGAGACAAGCAAAGAAGAGGCAGGAGGGAGAGAGGGAGGAAGGAAGGATGGAAAAAAGATGAATTTACTCTGTAACTAAATCATATCTTTATGACTTACTACAGTGCAATAGTTTTATTTAATTTTTTTAAAGATTTATTTATTTATTTATACAAGCACTGGTACAGTCACAAGCGCGGGAGGGTGAGAGAATTCACCAGAGCCAGAGCGGGGAGCAAAGCAGGCAGAAGGACCGAAGTACACTGTTGAGGGGAGCAGCGGGCGGCAGGAGAGGTCTGCGCGCCATGTGGGGCCCTCGCAGGCAGCCGGGGATCGAACAGGCGCTGCAGAGGCTGCGGGCAGCTTTGCAACCTAGTGCTCAACCGCTGCGCCACCGGGGAGGCCCTTCAGTGCAATAGTTTTAAAACTTTTTTTAGCAATCGAAACTTTCATATAAAAAACATAAAATCTTGGTTTTTGTCATTCTGTGGGTCAGCGTAAAACAAAGATAACCCATTTTCCTTCTGTTATAAAAGTAACAGACACCAGATTTTTTTGTCTTATTCCTGTTTTACTTCTTGGGGAAAAAATGTTCCTTGCCATTCTAGAGTGAAGACAAACACTTTCTTTGGAGAATTTTAGGGAAACTGGACAAAACTAAATAATATGCTTTTGCAAACTTAATTTTTTCAAGGCAGTAATGTCTCCCAGATCCTCTTTGTGGACTGCCCTGTGGACATGCTCTTTGGATGCTTAGGCATGGTTGGTGGAATCTCAGGAACCATGTTCTGGAAGGCCCAGGTTGTGGAGGCTTCCTTCTGTGTATCTGGATTCCAAGAAGCCAAGACAGGAGACCCACGTCAGAAACCAAGAGACAAAGGTACAGAATTATACCCCTCCCCACAAAGTCTAAAAGTAGAGGTGCTCAGTTAAGCAGTGGGTAGCAAGGTGTGGACCTATTTTCACCACCTTGCTACCAGGTGAGTCCAAGCCAGTTTCAATGGTTGGCTTGTTTTTTTTTTTTTTAAAGATTTATTTAGAGGTGCAGGAGGGTGAGCAGATTCACCAGAGACAGAGCAGGGAACAGAACAGGCAGACGGACTGAACACTGCTGAGGGGGGCAGCGGGTGAGGCAGGAGAGGTCTGCCACACCATGGGTATCTCCCTGGCCAGCCGGGAATCGAACCCGTGCTGCAGAGGCTGCGGACAGCTTCACAGCACTGCACTCAACCCGCTGTACCACTGGGGAGGCCCCAGTTTCAATGGTTTTGACAATGAAACTCACCTGGGTATGTGTGGTTTGCTTTGTCAGGTGTAGATACTCCCCAAAGTTAAAATGAAACCCTTGAATTGGTGTCTTATAAAAAGGCTATACTGTAATATGTAATATACTGTAATGTGTGCTTCAGTTTCATGTCAACTGAAACCAACCTCACAGCCCAAAAGGACCCATCTCCCCAATCACAGATCTCCTGGAGCTAAGGACTGAGTCAGAACGAAGGGCACCTTGACCCCCAAACAAACTCTGTTCCCTTCAGACACTTTCCCCTTAAACTTCCTTCTGCTATACAGAGATGATTCTACACATCTTCAAATTCATACGCTCATGAAATTATTATAAATATACACATATACACACAGAAATCCATAGCACACATGCATGCACATATATACCCACATCTGTATTTCTGTGTGTCTGTGTATGTGGCTTTGAATCTTGCTTTTTACTTAGTAGTGCTTTGACTTGCAGAAGTTGCCATGTCAGCATGTATTGATCTATCTCATTCTGTTAATAACCGCAAAATATTCCATAATATGTATACGCTTTAATTTGTCTACTCTCTTATTTATGGACAGTGGAGTTTTACTTAGCTCTCCCTCCATTTTTTTATTTTTGCCTTAGAAGCAACGCTGCTATAAATATCCTTAGGCACAGAAATAGGTAAGATTAGATGGATGATACAAATATTGATACAGATAGAGGATAGAGAGATAGATATAATGTACTTAAAAATATATCCATAAGATAAAATTGACTGGCAAAGGAGATGCATTTTACATCTTGACAGGTATCGTGCACCAAAATGTTGCGCAAATTTACCTTCCCATAAGACCTGCAGGCAAACCTCACAAATATTAGATTGTGTCCATTTATTTGGTGTCAGTTACACAGATGATCATTTACACTGCACCATCATTTTGATTTGTATTTCTTTATGAATGTAACTGAGAGAGCAGTCCCATATTTGATATCTATTTGCATTTTTATTGTCATTTAACTGTTGATAATCTATTTTTCAATGGAATCATTTACCTCTTTCTTACTGATAGGATAAGCGCTTCGTAAAATAAGGAGAAGCCCCATGTTCAATCATGTGTGGTAGAACCTTTTCCTTTGTTTATATTTTGACTTTGCATATTTTTTGTAAAAGTTAAAATTGAGGGGGGCAAAATTAGTAATATTTTCCTTCATTACTTCCTTCATCAAGATTACTTTTTTTTTTAATAGAGGCATGTTTTATTTATTTGTTTGTTTGTTTTGTTTATACATGCACTTGGTACAGTCAGAAGTGCGGGAGGGCGAGAGAATTCACAAGAGCCAGAGCGGGGAGCAGAGCAGGCAGAAGGACCGAAGTACACTGATGAGGGGAGCAGCGGGCGGCAGGAGAGGTCTGCGCTCCATGTGGGACCCTCCTCTGGTGGCCGGGGAGCAGCCGGGGATGGAACCGGCACCGCAGAGGCCTTGGGCAGCTCTGCAACCCAGCGCTCAACCGCTGCGCCACCAGGGAGGCCCCATCAAGGTTACTTTTTAAGTCGACTATCACTATCTATTCCTATAGCTTAAGTTATAACTATTTTTTTTAAGATTTATTTATTTATTTATTTATACAAGCACTGGGTACAGTCAGAAGTGAGGGAGGGTGAGAGAATTCACCAGAGCCAGAGCGGGGATCAGAACAGGCAGACTGATGAAATACAATGCTGAGGGGAGCAGCGGGCAAGACAGGAGAGGTGAGGGGAGCAGTGGGCGAGACAAGAGAGGTCTGCCACACCGTGTGGTACCCTCGCCGGTGGCCGGGGATCGAACTGGTGCTTCAGAGGCTGCGGGCAGCTTCGCAGCCCAGCGCTCAATTGCTGCGCCACCAGGGGAGTCCCTATAACTATTTTCAATCTATATCATTGCTTTCAAAAGATGGTGGTTGTGCACTGTGGAAAGCTGTGTGGAGATTCTTCAATCTATTAAAGATAGAGCTTCCATAGGATCCAGCAATTCCACTCCTAGGTATTTACCCAAAGGACACAGAAACATCAATTCCAAAGAGCACCTGCACCCCTATGTTTATAGCAGCACTATTTACAATAGCTAAGCTTTGGAAACAACCCAAATGCCCAAAAATAGATGAGTGGATCAAGAAGATGTGGTACATATACACCATGGGATATTACTCAGCATTCAAAAAAAAAAAAAAGATAAACACATGCAATTTGCAGCAACATGGATGGAGCTGGAAGGGATCATGCTCAGAGAAATAAGCCAGAAAGAAAAAAGGAAAATACCGGATGGTCTCACTCATAGCAGGAATCTAGAAAACCTAAATAAGGGACCAGGAAAAAGAATAACTATAAGAAGAAAAAAATCAAAATCAACAAACAACTATGAACCAGAGACCCAGTATGGGGTGGGGAGGGGGCCGCAGGGAAAGGAGGGATTGGGGACAAAATGAAAGGGAACTGCTAAAAAAAAGAAATCTTTCCCTGTTAAAGAGTCATAGACCTGGAAATGTAAAGTAAATAATAAGTTTGCTTCTTTAATAAGCATATCTAAACAAGGTTTGGCAGCTGGCCATCCTGGAAGATCTGTGTCCTGCCCCTTTTCCTGTGTCAAAAATTTGTATGCTAACTAACTGAGACAGGGCAAGCTAGGGTTATTAAGCAGTTTTAGGGACAGTGCAGGAGGGGACCTCTGAAGAATTTAGGGAGGCTTCAGAGATAAGGACAACCAAGGGAAAGTAACCCATTCCACTAGGAAAAACAAACATCCCAGGACCAAGGACAACATTGTTAATGCTAGTCCTGGTTTCCTTCAGGTGGTAAAGGAGGCGGAGATTGGAGAAATGGAGAGTGGTTTAATTTATGGACACATAAGAAGGGCAGCTGTTTAACTTCAATGCAGGGATGCCCATCTAGAGGACTGGGCCATAAATTTAAAGATGCAACAAATGGGGAAAGAGAAAGCTGTTAGATAAGGAATATGAAGATCCCCACTCAGTAGCAAATTAAGTGAGACAGCCAAGAACTAACCAATCACAAAGAGACTGAGGCAGCTTTAGAATAATGAGGGAAAAATGGTATATATTCCCTGAGACACGACTCCACTTTGGCTTCCTTGCCCCTCCCTGGCCTGGTTCCCTGGCCTGGGAGTCCCACTTTATTTCTGTTCTTTTTCTCCTCAATAAACTTTTTCTAAACAAACTGCCTCTTCTCGCTTGCTTGCTTGCCTGAGCATCTGCGAAGTTCCTGCTGCGGCTTCGTGAAACACCAACCCGTGGGGGTCTAGTGGCTGGGGCTCAGCGCTGCCCTGCAGCCTGGAATCCGTTCCTGGCTGGGAGACTAGGCCTGACAATTCCGTTATCATAACCAACTTTATCAATGTCAGGTCTGAGACCTCATGCATGACCTGACCTCACCATTCCTAAAGTACCTCTTGTTCTTACCCTGCCTGGGTAAAGGCTAGAATTTATTTCTGCAACATTTTTTGGTTCCCTGACCGGGAAACAACAAGCGCGTTGGCCCTTTGAGCCACTGGGTCTGGAGGACACAGAGTGGGGGATGGGAAAGAGAGCCAAGGAAGGGGAAGTGAGCTCCACTGAGGGATGTCGGTGGTCTCTGACTTGTTGCTCCTGCCCAGCCCCCACGTCGCCTTCGAGGCCAGACTTCCAAAGGGCTGAGTGAGGCCAGGACTCGGTGCGGATGTCCGATCAGGTAAGGTCCCGGGATCCTGGTTCCCATTTGGTCTACCCAAAATGGTAGAAGGAGAGGCTGATCACCTCTCAGGGAGGCCTCACTGGTCTCATTTGGTTTTGGTAGGGAACCTTGGAACTCCCAGAAAGGGAGGGATGGTATGGTTATATATCCTTCGGTGTGTGTATGTGTGAGAGCGTGGGGTGTGTGTATGAAATCTCCACAGCTGCAGCTGCGGAGAGATAAATTGGGCTTTGCCTGTGGTTCTGTCAACAAGTCATATTGTTAGGGCGAAAAGGATGTCCTAAAGCTAATTCCATACAGGCTTTGTGGACTCCACCCCCACCCCAGGCCAAAGCCAAAGACACTGGGAACTCCAAATCCCATCACCACCAAAGGGAAGGTGGCTGGGACCTGAGGGTGGGGTTAAGCAGCCAGGTGGATATAAAAGGCAGACACGTGGGCTTTGGGGGATCCCCATTTTGGCTCTCCGCCAGCTCGCAGCGTCTGTCCGGCCAGCTCTGAGAGTGACTTTGGGTTTCCAGGTCAGCGCATCAGGTAGGACGCATTAAAGACTTTATTTCCCTATTTTCTCCCTGAGTTGTACATTTTCCTTATTTCCTTTTCCCTTGTAAATAAATCTTTTATTAACCTTTTGTGTGTGTCTGTAGTGGAGTATTAATAAGTCCCTTTTAAGCGCGCAGGTGAGGACCCACAGCCAGGAACCCGTTCAATATCGGGGCTGTCCTATAACAATATGGCTGATCTGTGACTGGACTTGTCAAAATCTCAGAGGGGAAGGCCAGAAAAGCATCTGTGTGCTCCCCCTTCTCTTGCTGTAACATTGGATACAATGGAGCAGACAGAGGGTCCTGGAGAAGGTGCTTTAAAAAAAAAAAAAAGAGCAAGGAAACTGAAAGGGAATTTTCTGCACCACTTTCTTTAGAACCTAAGTGATACAGTTAACAAGTTTGTCTTTCCCCATTTCTTGCAATTCCCCTTATCTAGCATTGGCAGGATTGATGGCTTGTCTTTCCCATTTGTTGCAGCTTCCCCTCCCCTTGGGAAGAAAAACAAGCTGGCGCCAACCGGTTTCCCTGCAGACCCTTCCCCCTCGCCCTAAGAAAAACAAGTTGGCGATCACCGGTCTCTGTGCCTTGACACCTTCCCCTTCCCTTAAGATGAATGAGCTGACACCCATCCATCTCCCTGTTGAGCTGGCGCCCACTTGTCTCTGTGCGGACCCCTTCCCCCTCCCCTTCGCGGACCCCTACCCATCTCCTCCTGTATAAATACCCCTGCCCACTGCTAAAGAGGAGGACGGTGGTTTTTCGGACATGAGTCTGTCGCCCTCCTCATTTGTCGACAAATAAAACCGCTTTCCTTTTCCTCAAACTCAGTTTCCTTTTATTGGCTGAGGGAAACTGAGGCCGGCGTTCGGTAACATAAGGGGCATTCTTACAAATATAACTTGGGAAATACTTACCTGAAAAAAAATAGTTAAAAAGAAACGTTTGAAAGTAAATTAATAATTTTTGTCAGTGTTGTCAGAAGTATTGGCAAAATAACTATCTCTGAAAAATTAGTGCAAATGGCCAAAATTCTAAATGAAAGAGATCTCTGTGTCTGTGTGTTTGCCTTTGTGTCTTTTGTCTCTGGAGGGTTGCTGTGTTAAATTTGTTATAAATGGCGCCTATATAAATTCTAATAGAAATGAAACCAAATTTTGAAATAGCGATCTAAAATTTTTGGTAAACAAAAACTAATTCAAAATGTAATGGTTAATTAAAGCATATACGCCTTAAAATTATAATGTTAAAAAGTTAATAGCTTTTTTTTTCTTTTTTTTTTTTATAAATTTTATTGTTATATTCCCCATACAATTGCAGCCCCCCATTCTGACCCCAATCCCTCCCCTCCCGCCCCCGCCCCCCTAAAAGTGTCTCTGGTTCATAGTTTTTTGTTGATTTTGATTTTCACTTTCTTATAGTTATTCATTTTCCTGGTCCCTTATTTAAGTTTTCTAGATTCCTGCTATGAGTGAGACCATCCGGTATTTTTCTTTTTCTTTTTGGCTTATTTCGCTGAGCATGATCCCTTCCAGCGCCATCCATGTTGCTGCAAATTGCATGTGTTTATCTTTTTTGAATGCTGAGTAATATTCCATGGTATATATGTACCACATCTTCTTGATCCAGTCATCTATTTTTGGGCATTTGGGTTGTTTCCAAAGCTTAGCTATTGTAAACAGTGCTGCTATATACATAGGGGTGCAGGTGTTCTTTGGAATTGATGTTTCTGTGTCCTTTGGGTAAATACCTAGGAGTGGAATTGCTGGATCATATGGAAGCTCTATGTTTAGTAGGTCCAGAAATCTCCACACAGCTCTCCACAGTGGTTGGACCAGTTTGCACTCCCACCAACAGTGCAGAAGAGTTCCTTTTTCTCCACACCCTCGCCAGCATTTGTTGTTGCTAGTTTTTTTAATATGTGCCATTCTCACTGGTGTAAGATGGTATCTCATGGTAGTTTTGATTTGCATTTCCCTGATGGCAAGTGATGTTGAACATTTTTTCATATGCCTGTTGGCCATTTGCATTTCCTCTTCAGAGAAGTTTCTTTTTAGCTCTTCTGCCCATTTTTTGACTGGATTATTTTCTTTGTTGTTGTTGAGTCTCATCAGCTCTTTGCAGATTTTTGTGATCACTCAAAAAGTTAATAGCTTTATTGGATGTTTAAATGTGTTTAATTTGGGAAAGAAAGGAGCTTGGAGTAAGAAGGAGTTATTGACCTGGTCTATGTCAACATAGATAAATGTGGATAAATGTGGTTTTGTTCATACCTGGACTTCCCCAGTGAGCATCTTAATTGATTTTTCCTTCCCTTGTCTTAGCTAAGAGAAACCTCAGCTATATGAAATTGTTTCATTTGTAACTCTGCAGTTTGAACTTCCTGTCCTAAGGGAAACTAAAGCTACAGTTGGTATCTCTATTTTAAATCTGTTCTTTTTATCATTATTTAAATGATGGTATATTTCTCCTATAAGACTAAGGATATGCTGAGTTTAATAATGAAGATTTGTTGACTGCTTAATGAGCTTTTGGTGTATTTTCGTTTCTTATTGTAGGAAAACTAAACTTTATTGTCATCACCTAATATATATATATATAAAACAAACATGTTTATGTATAAGTTATCCATTACAAAGGAATAATAGCATAACAGCTCTTATGATGTCTTCAAGTGAAAAATGTAAGGCTGACCTCTTAATTAGCTGAAATTGGGTTGGGACAAGGCCTCAGTGTGGAATAAAAGCTTCAGGGAGTAACTGATGGACTTTATCTGGCCAGGTGCCTGACTTGTGTGCCACAGATGTGGGTGAGAGACCCGTGGGGGGGTGACAATGACGGTTTTTGTCTTGATTTTGATTTTGCTCTTTTCCTTTCTGACCTGTCTGGTTGTTTCTGACCCTTTTCTGTGGGTCTCCACTGGAAGATGCTTTAGACTTGTGGCAGGCTTTGGGGCCTTGCTCTGGGCCAATCCCATTTGGATGGAGTTTTACCCACAAGGGGCCGGGTAACTTTGGGTGCTTGATCTAGAAACCAGATTCTTTGCCTTTCCTGTATTGTTTCCTAATTGTATTAAAGTTCCTTCCCTATAAAGTCTCAGATGTTTTGTGTTGATGTGGCAGATGGCAGAACCTATTTAGAACAGGCAGGTTTGTTACCGAACGCCAGCCTCAGTTTCCCTCAGCCAATAAAAGGAAACTGAGTTTGAGGAAAAGGAAAGCGGTTTTATTTGTCGACGAATGAGGAGGGCGGCAGACTCATGTCCGAAAAACCACCGTCCTCCTCTTTGGCAGTGGGCAGGGGTATTTATACAAGGGGGAGATGGGTAGGGGTTCGCGAAGGGGAGGGGGAAAGGGTCCGCACAGAGACAAGTGGACGCCAGCTCAACACGGAGATGGATGTGAGACAGGGCAAGCTAGGGTTATTAGGCAGTTTTAGGGACAGTGCAGGAGGGGACCTCTGAAAAATTCAGGAAGGCTTCAGAGATAAGGACTAGCAAGGAAATGAAACCAATTCCACTGGGAAAAACAAACATCCTAGCACCACAGATAATCTTGTTAAGGATGGTCCTGGTTTTCTTCAGATGATAAGATAAAGTGTAAAGATGCTCACCGGGAGGGCTAGACCATAAAGATAAAGATATAACAAATGGGGAGAGACAGACCTGTTAGATAAGGAATGTGAAGATCTCCCACTCAGTAGCAAATTAAGTGAGACAGCCAAAAACTGACCAATCACAAAGAGACTGGTAGAGCTTTAGGGAAATCAGGGAAGGCTTTAGCTAATTAGCTAAAGCTAATTAGCTTTAGCTAATCAGGGAAAGAAAGTATATATTCCCAGAGACACGACTTCACTTTGGCTTCCTTGCCCCTCCCAGGCCTGGTTCCCTGGCCTGGGAGTCCCACTTTATTTCTGTTCTTTTTCTCCTCAATAAACTTTTTCTAAACAAACTGCCTCTTCTCGCTTGCTTGCTTGCCTGAGCATCTGCGAAGTTCCTGCTGCGGCTTCGTGAAACACCAACCCGTGGGGGTCTAGTGGCTGGGGCTCAGCGCTGCCCTGCAGCCTGGAATCCGTTCCTGGCTGGGAGACTAGGCCTGACAATTCCGGTATCATTTTGGGGCTCGTCCAGGATCTCACAAGATTTAAGGTAAGTCAGCCGAGAGGCACAAATTGTTTCTATCTTCAGCTTGTCCTAAACTTCTTTTGCTAAACATTTTCTTCCTCTCGGAGCCATGAAAGAGGCCATAAAAAGGACACAAAACAGTCATTAAATGCCAAAGGGCGACTGCCTTAAATACTCCCGTAAAAAACTGGTGACCAGACCAGGTAAGGGGACTAGCCCATCTGCCAGTCAAAGAATAAAAGTCTGGTGTCGTCGTATAAGGAACTCCGGTCTCCAAAGAGCTAGGCACATATGTCATGTAGAGGCCGTCTGGGAGCTGCACATAAGGGACTGATCTCCCAGCAGCTCGGGCCATCCTCCCTTGCCTTCAGCAGAGGGGGAGCTGCGGAGACACAGTGGAGGATGAATGGTCCCAATGTGACAATTGGAAAAGTCATTCCTCACTAAACACCACACAGGATCTGACACAGAACCCTACACTGGCCTCAGATCCCTGTTAGGATTGTTAGAATGGCTCCTCTTATCTTTCTTTACTCTTTCTCTCCCTTTCCATTCTTCCTTCTCTTACAATACAAATGATTTGCTTCTCTGTTACCTGTGGGCTTCAGACAGGCAGTAGATATTTCAAAACTTTTTCTCTGTCCTATATTTGATTGCAAAAAATTAATGGGCACCCGTCGGCCCGGTAAAAGCGACTAGCGTGAGGCCGCCATTCTTAAAGTCTTGGGTAACAGGTTTCTCAGCTGGCAAAGCTTCCTGATCCCCCACTTGCTGAGTGGGAATGTCGGGACTCTCTTGTCACTGATTCCTACTTTCCTCTATCATCCGTGGACTCCGAGGGTGCTCAGAACGACCAAGCTGTGACCCTTGAAACCCTGGACACCCAGGAGATCCGATGGCTCAAACAAGGCGTTCTGCTAGGTCGGCACCTAGGCGAGAGTCACGAAGGCCAAACAGTAAAAAAAAAAAGAAAAGGAACTTTCACCTTCTTGATCCGTACCCTATAGGATGGACTTCTTTCAGCTTCTATCAAGGCAACTTATAAACATAAGGTACAAAATGGTCTTATAAAAATCTTGGGGCACCTCTGAGAGCCTTTTCCCTGGTGTCGGTTTTAATCCTGCTGGTTGGCACAGGCAGGAGAGGCTGAGTTTCATATTATAACAGAAATATATGTACAGGTTTGCCTCAATCCTTGGTCCAGCTAATTAATTATACCTTTGGTATTATAAATTTGTCTCATGGCAGTTTTTCAAAAGGGAGTTTAAAATAAGTAAATATTAGGTTCTGGGCTACTGCCACTTAAAGGGCTATTGTTGTAGAGCAGCCCCGATACAAAACGGGGTGCCTGACTGTGGGTCCTCACCCGCGCGCTTAAAAGGACTTATCAATGCTCTACTGCAGGCACACGTGAAAGGTTAATAAAAGGTTTATTTACAAGGGAAGGGGAAATGAGGAAATGTACAGCTCTGGGAGAAAAGTGGGAGACAAAGTTTTAAATGAGTCCTACCCGATCCGCCGATTAGGAATCCCAAAATGGCGCTCTCAGAGTTGGCCGCCAGCCAGGAGCGGTGAAGCCAGGAGGCGGGCGATCACGAGCCAGAGCGAGAGAGCCCAAGGCCCACGTGTTTGGTTTTTTATATCCAACCTGGCTGCCCAACACCACCCTCAGGTCCCAGCCACCCTCCCTTGGTGGTGATGGGATTTGTCTTTCCCAGAGTCTTGATGGCTTTAGTCTGGAGTGGGGTGGAGTCCACAAAGCCTGTATAGGATTAACTCAGGACATCACTTCCCCCTAACAATTCCCCCCTTTCACTTTTTGCCACCATTTCCATGGTGATGAAGATCAAACATATGGATGCTGGGATACAGTCTCAGATGAAAATTTTCCAGGGTTCCAGTCTGAAAGAAAACGAATCCCTCCAGGTAGTGTCCATTGTGGAAAGCAAAAGTCCTCCATTCCTGGAAAAACAGTTCATCAGTCCCAGCCGAAAGAAAACATCTGGAGGCATTAGCTAGAACAAGACAGCAGATATGTCAAAAATCACAGGAAAAAAAAATCTTAAAATGGTTCAACTTATGTAAAAACAAATTCTCTCAACCTTGATCCCAAATTTTTTTAAACAGCATAGCAAAAGTTTGCAAACCAAATCTACTTTTAAACCATATTGCCTATTTTTGCATAAAATCACAGGGCAGAATAACTAAGCAGCAATTTTTAGCTGGCTTCGTTGGAATACTCCATATAGGATTCAGAGCGAACTGTTGACATCCGGTCCGTGTAGGCTTCTGGAAGAAGTTGGTCTCATCAGACTCCACCTGGGCTTTCCTCTTCTAGAGGGTACCAGGGACTTTTCATTGGCCGGGTTGTCCAGTCCTGCCAATGGAGGCAAGCTTCCTCACCTTCTTTGGAGGTCTCTGGAACCCTACAAACAAGGCAAACAGGTTCTCCTCTTCTTGGTTCAACTCTGTTTCAACTTTCTGGAAGAACTCCACACAAAGCCACACAATGAAACTTATGTCCATTTTTTTCAGTTTAAGCAAACAAAATCCCTATGGAAGTTATGCAAAAACAGACTCTGAGATAAGTAGTAAAAGATTACTACCACTATTTTTATGCTGTGTTGGTATCTAGGGGAGAGAAAATGCAAACACAAGTTAGCTTTGTTGGAAAAAAAAATTACAACCTTGCTGCAGATCCTGGTCACCAAAACAAGAAAACTTTGTGGATTTAGAGCAAAATGCAAAAAAATCATCAGTATTATTATGTCAAGGAAAACTTAGTAAATATGAGGTGTATTTCCAAGTCTATTCAGTCCTTAGTAGAAAAGTTTTACTCTCAACAGTTCCATCAATAGGAATCTGTTGAGACCTTTTCTCCCTATATTTTCAGAAACAATTCCTGTAGATATGAAACAATTGAATTATACAATATTACAAGGTGACAATCATCATTGACAATTTACATACATATCAGGTCAAGGTGTTATTACCCGATTTCCCAAGTGACAATGCTTCCCTTCTAGTTTTACTCTACTAGGTGAGCCAAATAGAACAAATTCATCTAATGCCTTTCCCAGGAGGAAAGGGAGAAACTTTGTGGAGTGTCTCAGGAGCTCTACTGAGGTTCCACAAAATTTCCTTGCATCAGCCAAATGACAGGCTACCAAATTTGTACTTGAATTTAGATTTCTGGGAAGCTTTGCCATAATATCAGAAAAATAACAGAAACAACAATGTTCAATCTCTATGAAGGCACCGGCTTAGTTCAGTAGCACAATGTTGACAATCAAACCATAACCTTTAGTTTTTCTCATAACTGGAGACTTTTTTTTTTCACGTCTATGGGCACCATGTATACCAATTTGTCAATCACTTGAGGTCAAGACAAGGACACAAGGAAAGGACATACAGACATACAACAGATAGACACAAAGAGCTCTTTAGTTACCATTTATCACGCGTGGGATATCTCATGCAACTGCAGTTTGACTCATTGGCCAAAGTAACAAAAAGAAAGCAGAGAAAAAAATCTCAAAGTTAAAAACAAAAGTTAAAAAGAAATACCAAAATCAAGATTGAATGCCTTTCTGTATAAAAAAAAATACTGGCAGCATATGCATGATCCTAGATGTTATTTCACGTCTCCTAAACTTTGGAAGGAAGAAGATTAGTTAGAGCATGTTAGTTTTCTCAGGGTTTCTTCAGGAAAAAAAATGAGTCCTTGGGTATCCTGCAACAATAACTGGAAAAGAAGTCAGTAACATTCAAGTTTTTGTCTGTTTCTTAAACAAATACCTCAAGTCCTCAATGGGTTCACAAGACCAATGGGACTTCATCTCCGGGTCAGTTCCTCCTGGGGCTTTCTTAACTCTGGAATGATGTACCCAGGGTTTTATGCCTGCAAGTTTCAGAGAAGTATGTGTGCTCAACAAGACATCATAGGGACCAGTCCATTTTTCTGACAGCTGGTTTTGAGCATCCCCACTCTACCAAGTCTTCAGTAAGACCTGATCTCCAGGTTTGAAGGGATGCAATGGTTGATCAGGAGGCATAGAGATCCTTGAGGTTGCAAAGTTATGAATCACTGCCAGAACCTCCTGGATGTGTTTCACATATTGCGTGATCCGGCAATCTTGTGTTATTTCCGGACTGGCTTTCAGAACTGAGGCCTGAAAAGGTCTTCCAAACACAATCTCAAAGGGGCTTAATTGTAGCCCACTTCTAGGTGCCACTCTTATGCGGAGGAGGGCAAGGGATAGTACCTGGTCCCAACAAAGTTGTGTTTCTTGGCACAGTTTTGCCAAGGTTTTCTTCAAGGTGTGGTTCATCTTTTCTGTTTGCCCAGAAGACTGCGGTCTCCAAGCAGCATGCAATTTCCAGTTTATCTGTAACGCACTGCTTACTGCATGGGTGACGTCAGAGACAAATGCCGGCCCATTATCACTCTGGATAGAGTCCGGCAACCCAAAGCGAGGAATTATCTCTTTCAGTAGCTGTTTGGCAACCTCGGAAGCTTTTTCCGTCTTTGTGGGAAATGCTTCCACCCATCCCGAGAACGTGTCAACAAAAACCAAGAGATATTTGAAATTGCCTGTTGTTCTAGGCATTTGTGTAAAGTCCACCTGCCAGTCCTCAAAAGGACACTTGCCCCGATATTGAACCCCAATGGCTTTAGGGTGGGAGTCAGTCTTGGGGTTATTCCTGGCACATAATTCACAACCTCTGGTGATCCGTTGTGCTATTTTGTGTAAATACGGGCCCTTCAAATATGGGCGCACTGTTTCTAATAAGGCATCTCTCCCATAGTGAGATCCCTCGTGAAGATGTTTTAGCACCGGATATACCAGGGCCTCTGGGAGGAGTATCATCCCATGAGAGTTTACTCTCCAAGTAGAGCTGGGATCAAACTCAGTAAATCCCCATGCACGAGCTCTCTCCTCATCCCGCTCGGTGTATTCAGGAGCATACTGAGTCAGGTCCACAAGAGGGATGAGTGCACCCTGGAGGGCAGAATGGGCAGAACGGGCAGCGACCTTAGCCACCCAATCGGCTGCCCTGTTGCCCTTTGCCATGTCAGACCCACCCTTTTGGTGGCCAGGACAGTGCATCACGGCAACAGCTGATGGTAAAGCTACTGCCTTTAACAGGGCCAGGATTTCTAATGGATGTTTGACGTCCTTGTTACAGTAAGAAGTCCCCGCTCCTTCCAAATGGCCCCATGCATGTGGAGAATCATAAAAGAGTACTTGGAGTCAGTAAATATATTGACTCGTTTACCTTTCGAGAGTTCCAATGCACGGGTCAGGGCTATTAATTCAGCTTTTTGTGCTGATGTACCTGCCGGAAGAGCCTTGGCCTCCACGGTGTTCTGGAGTGTCACCACTGCATATCCAGCACATCGACGGCCTTGGTCCATGAAGCTGCTGCCATCTGTAAATAGCTCCCACTCTGGGTCTGGCAGAGGCTGGTCAGTTAGATCTGGTCGGCTGGCATACACTGTGTCTATGGTTTCTAAACAATTGTGGATTAAAGTGTCATCCTCAGGTCCATCTGCATTGCTTGGAAGCAGTGTGGCGGGATTCAGGGAGTTAGAAACCTGCAGCTTCACATTAGGATTGTCTAACAGAGCTGCTTGATATTTTCCCATTCGCCCGGCAGTCAACCAAAGTCCACTCTTCTGCTCCAGCAATGTCAAGACCTGATGTGGCACACACACAGTGATGGGCTGACCCAATGTAAACTTCTCCGCCTCGTGTAGGAGGTCACAAGTGGCAGCTACAACACGCAAACATGGAGGCCATCCCTTAGTGGTGTGGTCCAATTGTTTGGACAGATATGCAACGGGCTGCATTTCTGGTCCCAACAATTGGATTAGTACTCCAAGGCCAACACCCTGTCTCTCATGTACATAAAGTTTGAATGGCTTCCTAAGATCTGGAAGCCCTAATGCTGGTGCTGAAATCAACTTTACTTTTATTTCTTCAAAGGCCTTTTGACATTCTGAGGTCCAAGACAAAGGTTCAGAGTCCAGGCCTTTGAGAGCATCGTACAAGGGTTTTGCTATTAATCCAAAGTTAGGAATCCAAATCCTGCAAAACCCAGCCATACCCAAAAATCCACGCAACTGTCACCGGTTGTTGGGGACTTTAAGGGCTGAAATTACTTGTTTCCTTTCTGTCATCAAGCTCCGTCTGCCTTTCCTAATTTCAAACCCCAAATACGTCACCGTTTGTTTACAGATCTGTGCCTTTTGGGGTGACACCTTATAGCCACATTCTGCCAGGTGGTTCAGTACCACTATGGTATTTTCCAGACAAGATTTGTAGTCTGGACTTGCAATCAATAAATCATCTACGTATTGCAACAAGACGCCCTGGTTTAATTGAACCTTCCTGAGATCCCTGGCCAGTATTTCCCCAAAAATAGTTGGGGAGTTCTTAAACCCCTGTGGAAGCACAGTCCAGCAATAATGGAGAGTGCTCTTGGACTTAGGGTCTTGCCACTCGAAGGCAAAAAGCGGTTGATCCTGGACATCTATTGGGATACAGAAAAAGGCATCCTTCAGGTCTAATACCGAAAACCACCCAAAGTCACCAGGTATGGCAGTTAATAAGGTGTAGGGATTAGGCACAGTGGGATGTAAATCCCGAACAATGTCATTAATGGCCCTTAAATCTTGGACAAAATGGTACTCGCCTGTATGGGGTTTCTTCACTGGCAGAATTGGAGTGTTGTACGGTGAGCAACAGGGCCGAATGAGTCCAGATTGAAGGAACCTTTTCAATACTGGCTCAATTCCCCTCAAGGCTTCCTCCTTTAAGGGGTATTGCTTCCTCCTCGGGGTTCTGCTCCCCTCTATCACTTCTATTTTTACAGGCTCAGCATTTTTCGCACGTCCTGGGGTTCCATCAGCCCATACCCATTTACTTACTCTTTCAACAATTTCTGGAGGTAAAATTTCACCTTTCGGTGGAACATCTTGAGTAAGTAACATCTGGAACCGCAGAGCATGCTCTGGAGGCACCTGTAGGTGAAGCCTCTGATGTTTTGGTGAGAATATAATTCGTGCGTTGAGCTTACTTAAAAGGTCACGACCAAGGAGAGGGATTGGACACTCTTCCATGTACAGGAAGCTGTGCTGCAGCTGTGTGGTGCCTAGCCGGCACTCCAAAGGTTGCAGGAAGGGTGTCTCTTGTGACTTCCCTGTAACCCCAATGACTGCTGCAGTCTTTTTGCTCATTTTAGTTAATTTCGAATTCAAAACTGAGTATGTCGCTCCAGTGTCCACCAAGAAATCAATGAGACGATCCCCCACAGCGAGTGTTACCCGGGGCTCTGAGGGGGTTATTCTAATGGGCTTCTCTAGATCTAGTGGAGCCCCCGGGCACCCCTATTCTGCATCTGAACTTTCTCCATGAACTATCATCTGTCTCCTCTCCTCTGCACTTGGTTCTAGATTCCTTCTACTCTGTCTGTATTCCCTCCTATCTTCATCTGAGGCTCTACCCTGTGCTGTCATTTGTCTCCTGTCCTCTGTACTGGGCTCTCGATTCCTTCTCTGTCTGTATTCCCTGTCATCATCTGAGCCTCCACTCTGTGCTAACATTTGTCTTCTTTCCTCTCTCCTTGGTTCCTGGTTCTGTGTGCTCCTTCTATATTCCCTCCCGTAACCCCTACGTGAATCATCATGTCTTGGGGTTCTCTGTCTTCTATCCTGCCTTCTATAATTATTGCGTCTGCCGCTTCCCTGTAACCTGGGACAACTGTACTTCCAATGTCCCTCTTCCCTACAGAAAGCACACTGATTTCTTCCTAGGGGTTCACGTCTCTGTCCATTATTGTTTCCCTGAAACCCTGTTCTGTGTTCTCTTTGTAAAAAAACAGTCACAGGTTTCGGTCTCCTGTCCTCTATATTATTATAAACCCTGAATGCCAGGTCCACTACCTGGGACGGACTCATCTCAGTGACGCCGTCCACCTTAGCTAACTTTTTCTTTATGTCTGGGGCACTATGGGTAATGAAAGCCATAGTGATCAGACGAGCATTTTCTGGGGCATCTGGGTTTATATCCGTGTGGTTAGTGTAAGTTTGAATAATCCTCTCAAGGAACTCTGACGGATCCTCATTAGCTCCTTGCTTGAGTTGCAATATTTTGTTAAAGTTTTTTTGTTTGGGGATCCCCTGCTGCAGTCCTACCAATAAGCATTTTTTATACAGATCCAACATCGCCGTTCCTCCATTGTTAGGGTCCCATCCAGGATCTCTCTCTGGGACAACAACCTCCGGCTCTGGGGACTGCCTATCCGGTTGGTGGAGACGGTCAGCCTCCTCCCTGGCTTTCCTGAATACCATCCTCTGCTCATCCAGCGTTAATAAAGTATGCAGCATGGACTGTATATCTGCCCAGTTAGGGCAGTGGGAGACGAAGATAGAGGCAAACAAGTTCGCCATTCTCTTGGGAGCCTGCCGGTACGAGGGAACAGAGCTCCTCCAATTTAGGAGGTCCGCAGTACTGAACGGATGGTGCGACCAAAAGTACCCAGCAGGTCTCCCATGTTCATTTAAGCCACCCATTGGCATCTGGCGAAGGGGAAACTGCCCTGCCTCAGGTTGATCCTTCCTGCCAAAATGGGTGCCGAGTCTAGTGTGGGGAGGAAACGCCATTTTGGTGTCCTCCCCAGAAGGCAGTGGAGGCTGTGCAGCCTCAGGGGTCTGCACGGGAGGGGCTTTGTCATGTGGAAGAGGATTTTGTCCTGATGTATTTAAAGTATTTAAAATATGATGCTCCTCCTCTTCTAACTCTGCTCGCTGGCTGTCCTCATGGAAAGGGGAAGGTCTATCCTTTCTCTGCACCATTAGCCTAGCCTTCGCCTCCGCCATATCTAATTTATGGAGGGCGGCCTGCATCTGGTCCTGCATACCTTTAAAAGCTGACTCAAAATTCCGATTTTGTTGTTGCACTTGAGACAGCATGCTTTGATAAGCTGACTCAAAAACGTTACAATTTTCATCCCTTATACTCTTAATCGTTAAATCAAAAGCCTGATTTTGTTGTTGTATGGCCACGTTAAAAGCCTGTATTTGTTGTTGCATGGCTATGTTAAGAGCCTGAATGTGTTGTTGCACATTCTCAGTATGTGAAGTAGAACTTCTACCCCTCACAGAAACAAGAATGTAGCAAATTGCGCTTACACATATTACCAAAAAACCACCCAGAAGCACAGTCTGTAAAGGGATGGCTTGTAAACCACCCATGTATGTATACAATAGTAAAATCACGTGCCATACACCAGGCTTCATCAAATTATTTATATTAATGAAACTGGTGGTGATATTTAATGGAAGAAGACTACTCAAATTCAAGGCCGGAAGGAAACTGAAAGAACTCAGGCTAGGGATGAAACTGTATAGGCTCATGGTTGAGGCCATATTTGAGTCAAAACGCACCCACAAGGGCTGTAAGCACAGGGAAAAAAAACAGACTTTTCAGGACTAGAGACAAATATTATACTGCTAGTCCTGCAGAACTAGTGCGCTTATGGTGACCAACGCAAGGAATGTTACTTTGGGCTGGTCAACCACGGGTGTAACTTGGAAACCACGTTGGGCGCCAAACTGTTGTAGAGCAGCCCCGATACAAAACGGGGTGCCTGACTGTGGGTCCTCACCCGCGCGCTTAAAAGGACTTATCAATGCTCTACTGCAGGCACACGTGAAAGGTTAATAAAAGGTTTATTTACAAGGGAAGGGGAAATGAGGAAATGTACAGCTCTGGGAGAAAAGTGGGAGACAAAGTTTTAAATGAGTCCTACCCGATCCGCCGATTAGGAATCCCAAAATGGCGCTCTCAGAGTTGGCCGCCAGCCAGGAGTGGTGAAGCCAGGAGGCGGGCGATCACGAGCCAGAGCGAGAGAGCCCAAGGCCCACGTGTTTGGTTTTTTATATCCAACCTGGCTGCCCAACTCCACCCTCAGGTCCCAGCCACCCTCCCTTGGTGGTGATGGGATTTGTCTTTCCCAGAGTCTTGATGGCTTTAGTCTGGAGTGGGGTAGAGTCCACAAAGCCTGTATAGGATTAACTCAGGACATCACTTCCCCCTAACACTATGACTTAAGAAAAAAATCAGTTTTGCTGTCTGACAAATAGACATCATTAAAAATTAGGTTGCAGGACTCGGTCTGTGGCTTGTGTTAAGTCTCTACTCTTCAGGTGTTTTCAGGGTCTCTTTCATCAGATGAGGAGAATGGCTTAAGCTCGCTAAAAGCTTGGAATAAGTGCCCTTTGTACAAGGACTGAATAGGGGACGCCGGTACCCACAAAGTCCGGTACCACACGCCTGTCTGTTCGGTGGGAGACAGACAGTGCCAAGATCAAATTGGTCACGCTGGTAAGGGAGTGATTAATTCCAGTAGACCCTATGCGAGGAAACTGTTAATCACTCACAGTTAGCGCTCCGGGTTTAAAGGTAGGGACGCCTCCGGTAAAAAGGCAAGGGAGAAGTGAATTGAGAATTGGGTTCAATTTGACCCTAAATCCATAATTTGACCTGTCTATAGGTTTTCTACGCCTTTGGGGAAAGAAGCAGGTGTTGGACACCCGCTTTCATTCCTTTTTGCAGATGGGAGCCTCCTCGTCAGCCTTGCAAAACAGCACGCACCTCTCCTGCATCCTAAAATTGAGACCAATTTTCAGGAGTAATTGGCTCCTCTCTCACCTGTTGCTTCTCTTAGTAAGTCACTTAGACCCAAATCTCGATATCTCTCCTGGCATCCTAGAGCTAAGAACCAGTCGAGAGACCATGATATATGGTCCTGGTCGGATGGGACGACCTCTGACTTAATTGCAGGAATGTCCCTGCTTTGTCTCTGCGCGGCTATTGCGGATACCTTTCTTTTATTGCTCCAGAGACCATAAAATGCTCTATCTCAATTCCATGGGACATGCCCTTAAGCCACATTTTTAAATTAAATAAAAAAAAAAACTAACCCAATTTGGCCATAAATGACATCTTCTCCAACTAACCCTCCTTGGTCACAGTCAAAACAAAAAGACAAAATGCTGGGGACTAATAATTAAAGGGGTCCACTACAGCTGGCTGGTAAAAAAGACTGCCTTTCTCTCAATAAGCAGCTGCCTGGATTATTTTTCCAGTATTGAGATTATTGGTACGTCTCTGCTGCCTTCCAGTTGTGGGGGAAGTAGACTCTCCCTTTGTCCACCTTGAAAAACTGTTTTGGTTCATACTAGGAAAAAAGTTCTATGTCCCTGTGTTTTTCTGATTTTAAAGTCTAAAATGTTAAAGGTAAAAACTGCTGAGTTACTTTGAACTTACTAACAAGCCATAAAAGGTAATTTTTGGTTAAGTGACAACTTCTAAACTGCTTATTGGACCTGTAAAAGTTTAGTTTCTTATTAAGACTAATTAATTTCTGATAAGAGTTTGAAAACAGGCAAACTGTAAAGGAAAATCTTATTCTTCCTCTTCTCCTGTCTTCCCCATACATGGTTCTGAAAAAAAAAAAATGTCTTTTGTCTTAAAAATGTGTGTGGTCTCAGTGTAACAAAACTAAAACAATGTAAAGCCAATTAATAATACTTAAAAATACAAACTCAAAATGTTTTTCTTATCTAAGAAAGTTAATACAAACTACTTGACTTTAAAATTGTTGTGGTTTTGGTTGGACCCTAGGTTTTAAGTAATGGTTAAAATTGGGTACTTGTTCTATGTAAAATTCTAACTTCTATACCATTAAAAACCTGCTTAATATAAAAAAAATTAAAAACTTGGTTAAATAAATGTGTCTAACAAAAAATTGTTACTAAAGAAGGGGAGTTTACTAAACTGTAGTTTCTCAGTGTCTTTTACAAATATTGGTAAAAATAACTGTATCTTAAAATTAATACACATGGCCAAAAATTTTAAATAAAAATCAAAAAATCTCTTTGTTCTTACTTTTTGCCTCCGGAGGATTAATTTTAAATGGCGCCTATATATATAAAAAAAATCCTAAATTTTGAAATCGCGATCTAAAATTGTGGTAAAAAAAAACTAATTCAAAATTTAATGGTTTAAAAAAAAAACATCATGCCTTAAGGTTTTAATGTTGGGTATTAATACTTTACTGTTAATTAAATGTGTTTACTCATGCTATACAAAGAAAATAATAATTAACCTGGCCTATACAAACAAACAAACTTACTTCTAGGCTTTTATCTAAACTTCTCTTAATAAGATCTTGTTTCAGAAAGACTGATCTACTTGTCTTTTCCCCTTGGAAAAGAAAACAATATATTCTCCCAGTAAATAACTATATTTCTTTACAAAATTCAAGGTAACATCTAAAGCCATATAGACAAGTTACTAAAAAATGTTTATGATATTAAGTGTCTAGTTTTTTTTTTCTTGCTTTTGTCAACCTATCTAGTGCTTGCCTAAAAACAACTTGGTATATAAAATTGTTATAGTGGCAACTCTGCAGTTGACTTAAAATTCCAGTTCTAAAAAAAAAAACTAAAACTAAACTAAGGTTTTTTACTAAGTTGAGTAATAAAATTTGTTAACCATTCTCTAAAATTTCAGGTTTACATTTTACTCCTTA
>NC_140081.1:38963347-39123365 GCF_964194135.1 Talpa europaea | reverse complement strand
TAAATATAAACAAATAAAATTATTCAAAAGCACATAAAATTTCTTAAAACCTAATAAGCCAGTCATTTCAAGCTAAATTTACTAAAGCTATAAAAAGGTATACTAATCTAAACCCTAAAAAGGACAAACAATTTAACGGTCTCGGTCTCCTTCATTGGTCAGCCTTACTCTGACATCAGGTGTAAACTTCAGAGACTAAGTCAAGGGCCTAAAATCCTTTTAACACTTTTGAACACGGCCTTCAAGGCCTACAGTAATATGGAGGGGGCTAACTAAACTAAAAAAAAGGGAGGAAGGCAAGAGAAGGGCCAGTAAATGGCAGTTGCCATTGTTAGTACCCTGCCACCTCAGACTCACCCAAGGCCCCATGCGCCCTAGGGCATTTGGGACCTCAACCTCTTAATGGACTGCCAGCTTGCTTCCACTGCCTGCAACCAGGACATCTCAGCTGCAAAAAGCTGTCCCCAGGGCCATGCCTTCTGTGCCATCACACAGGACACTAAAAAGGGACTGTCCCACTCTCCAGAGAGGGAGGGGCCAGGATGGAAAGACAGACTTGACCGTCAGCTGCCTCTGACTATGAAAAACCCGGTACAGGAGTGAGAGAGACTCCCCTGTTTACTGTTTATATGGACAAGCCTCAGGTGACCCTAAAAGTGGCAGACATAAAAATCACCTTTTTTGGTAAATAAGGGCCACTTACTCTGCCTTACTCCAATTCTTTGGACTGACCTACTGGTCAATTGTCCCCCTCACTAGTACAGATGGCCAGCCTGAGCCAGGATACTTTACAACACTCCTACCTTGCTGGCCACAAGACTACTTATTTATATGTTTATAGTTTTGTTTTCCTAACTATTAAGATGGAAAAAATTGTAACTAAATTCCAAACTAGCAGCCTCCAAAGCCACTATTGGCTCTCCTAGCTGCTGCTACTAAATATAAAATGGTACTAAAGTCCTAGGTCTCACTAATTCTGTCATTTTGGCTACAACACCTCCAGGTGTTTAGGGCACTAGCCCAACATTACTCCTTAAAATCCCTAGTCTTAGTAATAATATAAAATCACAAAACCCTAAACCTGCCAATGGCTAAAGTTAAAGAAGTTTGTGCCCTCTTAAATAAAACATGTTGCTTTTAAATAAATACTTCTCATAAGGTAAAAAAAAAATTAAAAATACTAAAAAATATATACAAATTGTGGATGATCTCAAAAAACAAACAGGGCAAGGGCTTAGCTAAACACAAGCAATCTTTGCTTGTATAAAAGGACAACTTCTGTCCTGGCTACTGCCTTTTCTCGTTCCCTTACTAAATAATTCTCTTTATTGTTCTTTTGTTTGGCCCCTGCATCCTTAATACTCTCCTCAGAATCATCTCCGCTCGCCTGGAGGCCATCAAGCTCCAAATGGTCCTACAAATAAAACCCAAAATGACGTCTCCACGGTCCATCTTCCGGGGTCCCTTAAATCGTCATCCTACTGTGGAACCCTAACTGTCTCCCCACATCGCCCACTCTCAGCAGGAAACAATCATTGATCAGACCTACGTCCCTTTTCCCTAACTGCAGTTAGTGCTCCATTTGTAAAAGGGGGGAATGAGACAGGGCAAGCTAGGATTATTAGGCAGTTTTAGGGACAGTGCAGGAGGGGACCTCTGAAAAATTCAGGAAGGCTTCAGCTATAAGGACTAGCAAGGAAATGAAACCAATTCCACTGGGAAAAACAAACATCCTAGCACCACAGATAATCTTGTTAAAGATGGTCCTGGTTTTCTTCAGATGATAAGATAAAGTGTAAAGATGCTCACCGGGAGGGCTAGACCATAAAGATAAAGCCATAAGCATAACAAATGGGGAAAGACAGACCTGTTAGATAAGGAATGTGAAGATCTCCCACTCAGTAGCAAATTAAGTGAGACAGCCAAAAACTGACCAATCACAAAGAGACTGGTAGAGCTTTAGAATAATCAGGGAAAGAAAGTATATATTCCCTGAGACACGACTTCACTTTGGCTTCCTTGCCCCTCCCAGGCCTGGTTCCCTGGCCTGGGAGTCCCACTTTATTTCTGTTCTTTTTCTCCTCAATAAACTTTTTCTTCTAAGCAAACTGCCTCTTTCCCTTGCTTGCCTGAGCATCTGCGAAGTTCCTGCTGCAGCTTAGTGAGACACCAACCCATGGGGGGTCTAGCAGCTGGGGCTCACCGCTGCCCTGCAGCCTGGAATCCATTCCTGGCTGGGAGACTAGGCCTGACAATTCCGGTATCAGATGGGTACCAGCTGGTTTTCATCAAGGGGAGGGGGAAAGTGTCAGCACAGAGACTGCTGATCGCCAACTTGTTTTCATTAGGGGGAGGGGGAAGGGTCTGCATGGAAAAAGGTGAGCACCAGCTAGCTTTTCATCCCAAGGGGAGGGGGAAGCTGCAACAAATGAAAAAGACAAGCCATCAATCCTGTTAATGCTAGATAAGGGGAATTGCAAGAAATGGGGGAAAGACAAACTTGTGAACTGTATCAGGTTTGCGGGGCCTGGGCTGCCCCTCTCCGTGCCCTATAATCTATTTGGCGCCCAACGTGATTTAGGACAGAGCCATCTGTGGTTAGTCAGCCCCATGGGGAACTTGGCCTTCCTTATGGCACTTGCTACCATAAGTGCAAATGTGATTTTTGGTTTCTCTAGTGTGTTTGTTTCTTATGTAGATTTGCAACAGGGTGGTCCCCAGGAAAGGGGGAGGTTCCCTGCCCCACCCAAGGGAGGGTGGAGCTGAGCAGGGAGAGAAGAAGCTGCAGAAGAGACTGAGGAAGGAAGCAGGATGGAGCCAGGAGACCTGGAGGAGGCGCATGGAGCCTAGAGACACGTGAAGAAACTGCGCTTGTCTTTTGGTTGTGGACTGGGTGACACAGATGTGGGTGAGACCCATGGGGAGGTGACAATGGCAGCTTTTATCTTGATGTTGATTTTGCTCTTTTCCTTCCGGGCTTGTCTGGTTGTTTCTGACCCTTTTCTGTGGGTCCCCACTGGAAAATGCTTTAGACTTGTGGCAGGCTTTGGGGCCTTGCTCTGGGCCAATCCCATTTGGATGGACTTTTACCCACGAGGGGACGGGTTACTTTGGGTGCTTCATTTAGAAACTAGACTCTGCCTTACCTGTATTGTTTCCTAGTTTTATTAAAGTTCCTTCCCCTTAAAGTCTCATATGTTTTCTGTTGATGCGGCAGATGGCAGAACCCATTTAGAATAGGCAGGTTTGCGGGGTTTGGGCTGCCCCTCTCCCTGTCCTATAACAGATTTGGCGCTAACAGATTTACTGTTAAAAAAACCTGCTTGGGCTTTGTGAAGATCTGTGTGTCTGTGTGTAATTTGCTTGTAATGATTTACTAAGACATTTGATTTGTGCAAATTGTTCTGTGCAACAGTTTTACTCAAAAGATTAGGTAGGTAGTACGTTGGACCATGTGGCAAGATCAAAGATGGCGTCTGAGGCCACTTGGCAGGATCCTGTAAAACTCAGAGGTGCTTGTTGCTAGGACTTTGGACTTTTTTTTTTCTTTTTGTGATCTCTGCTGTCTCATCAGCATTTATAAAGGCAATAATGATTCTTCAGGGATATGTTTCTTTATCTTCCACTACTTCCTGACCTCTGCCTGAGGGGTTTTGCAAGCCAATTGTGGAGCACTGGTGTTTAAATTAGCAAATGTATGCCTGGGTGTTAACAAAAATTAACTGGTAATTGCTGGTAGCCTTGATGGATTCTTGGAGATAACTTGAATTTTTGCAAAGTCTGGATCAGAAAAATTAAAAAGATTTTGTCTGAGTCTCCAAAGATTTACTGCTGTGAATTTTGTGTACACAATTTGTTTTGGACATGCTTGCCATTTTGAAACCTGGATTTGTTCAAAAACAATATTCTAAGTTTCTGCTTCCTACTGAGGAAGGTCTGTTGTGTAAAGCACTCTTTTTTTTTTAATAGAGGCATGTTTTATTTATTTATTTATTTGTTCGTTTGTTTTGTTTATACATACACTGGGTACAGTCAGAAGTGCGGAGGGTGAGAGAATTCACCAGAGCCAGAGCGGGGAGCAGAGCAGGCAGAAGGACCGAAGTACAATGCTGAGGGGAGCAGCGGGCGGCAGGAGAGGTCTGCGCGCCATGTGGGACCCTCCTCTGGTGGCCAGGGAGCAGCCGGGGATGGAACCGGCGCTGCAGAGGCTGCGGGCAGCTTCGCAACCCAGCACTCAACCTCTGCGCCACTGGGGAGGCCCAGAAAGCACTCTTTATGATGCATGATGTAACTGTATGAGGTTTTCATGCCTGTGTTGTTGCTGCGTTGTTTCTGTTGTTCCTCCCTAGTGTGGGGGAGGTGTAATCTGTGCTTAGATGTTGAATCTGCTCTTTCAGCTTCTGTCCCAGGAAACCCAAGTATTGCCTGCATGGTGGCTAACAGGAGATGACTCCTTTTGCTTAAAAGTTACCTTTTGCTTTTGCTCTTTCTGGCTGCTGTACAGGATACCCCCAGGATTGGCTTCTAATGAAGTCTTCAACACTAAAAACAAGGTCATGTAACTCTTGCGATTAATAAAGCTTTTTCTTCCTATTTCCAAAGTCTTAGGTTTGTAGGATAACAACTGTAAACTGATTTCTGCCAGCAACATTCCACATTTTTTTGGACTTTAACATTTTTTTCTGAGCCTATGGAGTAAAACTGCTGTTACATAAGATATTCCACATGGCATAAAAAAATTACTGTCTATATTTTGTATGTCGGTATGTCCTTGTGTCTAACTGTCTTGGTCTCTAGAGGTTGACAAATTGGTATACATGGTTGAAAAGTCCATGCAGGAGGCCGGAATGCAAAAGCCTACCAGGAAGCCCACCTGGGGGCAGGAATGCAGATACCCGCCTGGAGGATTCAGACAATCAGCCTTCCCCCTCCCCCTATGAGTCTCTTCTCAGGCAAAGAACCTCTACCTGCCCCAAGAACCTTTTCGTGCCCTACAAACTTTTCCCACCAAACAAGCCCAATTTCCCACCTGACCTCTCCTTACCCTATAAAACCCTGCTTCCCCCTAACAACATGCGCAACTCCACTGATCCCCACCTTGGGTCCATGAGGTCCGCCCGGGAGCAATAAACTTTCTCTTCCCCCAGGAAGCTTGGCCTGGCTGTTCTTTACCGCACCGTACCTTTCAATGGTGCCCACAGACATTGAAAAAAAGAAAAAGAGTCTCCAGTTATGAGAAAAACTAAAGGTTATGGTTTGATTGTCAACATTGTACTACTGAACTAAGCCAGTGCCTTTATAGTGAATGCAAGGGCAAGGTAGGGAGAATTAGGCAGTTTTAGGGACTGTGCAGGAGGGGACCTCTGAAGAGTTTAGGAAGGCTTCAGAGATAAGGACAACTAGAGGAATGTAACTAATTCCACTGGGAAAAACACATATCCCAGGACCAAGGACAACATTGTTAACACTGGCCTTGGTTTCCTTCAGGTGATAAAGGGAGGTAGAGATTGGGGAAATGGAGAATGGTTTAATTTATGGACAACTTAAAAGGGCAGCTGTTTAACTTCAATGCAGAGATGCTCATCCGAGGACTGGGCCATAAAGATAAAGAAGTAACAAATGGGGAAAGAGAAAGCTGTTAGATAAGGAATGTGAAGATCCCCTGCTCAGTAGCAAATTAAGTGAAACAGCCAAGAACTAACCAATCACAGAGAGACTGGTGGAGCTTTAGAATAATTAGGGAAAGAAGGTCTATATTCCCTGGGACACAACTCCACTTTGGCTTCCTTGCCCCTCCCAGGCCTGGTTTCATGGCCTGGGAGTCCTACTTTATTTCTGTTCTTTTTCTCCTCAATAAACTTTTTCTTTCTCTAAACAAACCTGCCTCTTCTCGCTTGCTTGCCTGAGCATCTGTGAAGTTCCTGCTGCGGCTTCATGTGACACCAACCCGTAGGGGGCTGGTGGCTGGGCCTCAGCGCTGCCCCTGCAGCCTGGGATCCGTTCCTGGCTGGGAGCCTAGGCCTGACAATTCCGGTATCAGTAGAGACTGAATATTGTTGTTTCTGTTATTTTTCTGATATTCATGGCAAAGCTTCCCAGAAATCTAAATTCAAGTACAAATTTGGTAGCCTGTCATTTGGCTGATGCAAGGAAATTTTGTGGAACCTCAGTAGAGCTCCTGACACACTCCACAAAGTTTCTCCCTTTCCTCCTGGGAAAGGCGTTAGATGAATTTGTTCTATTTGGCTTACCCAGTGAAGTAAAACTGGAAGGGTTGCATTGTCACTTGGGAAAATGGTAAAACTTTGGCATGTACAAAAATGTTAATGTAACAGGGTGGTCCCCAGGAAAGGGGGAGGTTCCAGGTTCCCTGCCCCACCGAAGGGAGGGTGGAGCTGAGCAGGAAGAGAAGAAGCTGCAGAGGAGACTGAGGAAGGAAGCAGGATGGAGCCAGAAGGAGACCTGGAGGAGGCGCATGGAGCCTAGAGACACGTGAAGAAACTGAGCTTGTCTTTTGGTCATGGATGGGGTGACACGGATGTGGGTGAGACCCGTGGGGAGGTGACAATGGCAGCTTTTATCTTGATGTTGATTTTGCTCTTTTCCTTCCGGGCTTGTCTGGTTGTTTCTGACCCTTTTCTGTGGGTCCCCACTGGAAGATGCTTTAGACTTGTGGCAGGCTTTAGGGCCTTGTTCTGGGCCGATCCCATATGGATGGACTTTTACCCACGAGGGGACGGGTAACTTTGGGTGCTTGATTTAGAAACTAGATTCTTTGCCTTTCCTGTATTGTTTCCTAATTGTATTAAAGTTCCTTCCCATTAAAGTCTCATATGTTTTGTGTTGATGCGGCGGATGGCAGAACCCATTTAGAATAGGTAGGTTTGCGGGATTTGGGCTGCCCCTCTCCCTGTCCTATAACATTAACACTGTTTTTCTAAAATGTGTATAAAACCTCAGTACCTGATATGTATGTAAATTGTCAATGGTGATTGGCGCCTTGTAATAGTGTATATTTCAATTGTTTATTGACAGAAATTGTTTCTGGAAAAATAGGGAAAAAAGACCTCAACATATTCGTTTTTTTTTTTTTAAGATTTATTTATTTATTTATACTAGCACTGGGTACAGTCAGAAGCACGGGAGGGTGAGAGAATTCACCAGAGCCAGAGCGGGGAGCAGAGCAGGCAGAAGGACCGAAGTACACTGCTGAGGGGAGCAGCGGGCGGCAGGAGAGGTCTGCGCACCATGTGGGACCCTCCTCCGGTGGCCGGGGAGCAGCCGGGGAGCAGCCGGGGATCGAACTGGCGCTGCAGAGGCTGCAGGCAGCTTCGCAACCCAGCGCTCAACCGCTGCACCAGCAGGGAGTCCCTCAACAGATTCCTATTGGTGGAACTGTTGAGAGTACAAATTTCCTACACAGGACTGAATACACCTGATATTTACTAAGTTTTCTTTGACATAATACTGGTAATTTTTCTGCATTTTGTCTGAATCCACAAAGTTTTTTGTTTTGAGTGACCGGGACCTGAGGCAAGGTCGTGGTTTTTTTTCCCAGCAAAGTTAACTTGTGTTCACATTTTCTCTTCTGCTGCAGGGGGCCTTGATGCCCCAGCCAGATAAGACACTGGCAAGCAGCTAAGTTAAAGGGCCTCACACCATGGGGCTGAAGATCTAACATTCCTTCATTTTTTGTTCTTGGTCATAAAGAGAGACAAAATTTATCAGAAAGTACATTAGGCAATAAATTATATGCATCAGTATACTGCAAGCAAATGGCATGGAAAATTATCTGTTTAGAAAATTAGTTATTAAATTTGGCCCACTTGATAATGGGAGACAATTTATTATACATATCTGACAAGCAATCCAGCACAACAATTATATATAGTAAATCCTTCTTTTGCTTTTTTAGATGTTTCTTAGGAAAGTTTTAAAATGAAGTTAACTGTGTTAAGAAGTTTCTAGGTAGAAAAAGTTCTGATAGCTGAGTAGTAGCTGGTCTCCGGCTGAAGGCCATATGAATAGAAGAGTCTTTGATGCTTAGGCTTAGCTGATAGGGAATCACTGGTGGCTATCCAGTGTCTTAGGTAATTGTCTAGCTGAAATAATAAGTTTTACTGTTAGGTTTGGTTTTTTTATCTATTAACCTTGAAGGCTACCGTCTAGCTGATACCCGTAGGAGCCAGTGGTTCATGGGACTATAAAACACTAATTGTTTCTGCTTTACATATGATGATGTAATTTTTATGATTACTAAAAATGAATAAATATAGACCTGCTGAGTCTCTCAGCAGAAGATTCTTGCATCTCATCCAGTGTCAGTGTCTCTGCACTACCTCATCCCCTTCCCACCTCAGCCCTTAACTTTCAGCCCCTTACAGGTCGCCTAGGCCATCTCATCCTTTCAGGAACCCCTGACATGACATTTTGCCGGAGGCTGGTCCTGGCACTCTCCCCTTGATATCAACACAGCATACAAATGGTGGTGGTAATTTTTTGCTACTTATCTCAGAGTCTGTTTTTGCATAACTTCCATAGGGATTTTGTCTGCTTAAAACAAAAAAAAAAAAAATTGGACATGAGTTTCATTGTGTGGCTTTGCATGGAGTTCTTCCAGGAATTTGAAACAGAGCTGAACCAAGAAGAGGAGAACCTATTTGCTTTGTTCGTAGGGTTCCAGAGACCTCCAAAGAAGGTGAGGAAGCTTGCCTCCATTGGCAGGACTGGACAACCCGGCCAACGAAAAAGTCCTAGTACCCTCGAGAAGAGGAAAGCCCAGGTGGAGTCTGATGAGACCAACTTTGTTCCTGAAGCCTACATGGACTGGAAGCCAACGGTTTGCTCTGATCCTATGTGGAGTATTGCAACAAAGCCAGCTAAAATTGCTGCTTAGTTATTCTGCCCTGTGATTTTATGCAAAAATAGGTAAAATGGTTTAAAAGTAGATTTAGTTTGCAAACTTTTGCTATGCTGTTAAAAAGTTTGGGATCAAGGTTGAGAGAATTTGTGTTTTACATAAGTTGAACCATTTTAAGATTTTTTTTTCCTTTGATTTTGATATATTTGCTGTTTTGTTTTGGCTAATGCCTCCAGATGGTTTTTTGTTTTGTTTTGTTTTTTGGGGGGCTTGGACAGATGAACTGGTTTTCCAGGAATGGATGCTTTTGCTTTCCACAGTGGGCAATACCTGGAGAGACTGGTTTACTTTCACACTGGAACTCGGTAAAAATTTTCATCTGAGACTGCATCCCAACATCCATATATTGATCTTCATGGAAGATCAATAGAAATGGAAATGTTGGCATGGAAATGTTGGCAAAAATTGAAAGGGGGAAATTGTTAGGGGAAAAAGGATGTCCTAAAGCTAATTTCATACAGGCTTTGTGGACTCCACCCCTACTCCAGACCAAAGCCATCAAGACACTGGGAACCACAAATCCCATCACCACCAAAGGGAAGGTTGCGGGAACCTGAGGGTGGGGTTAGGCAGCCAGGTATGGTATAAAACCAGACACGTGGGCTTTGAAACAACCCCTTTTTTTGGCTCTCCACCAGCACGCGTCTATCCGCCAGCTCTCAGAGTGCCATTGGGTTTCCAGGTTGGCGGATCGGGTAGGATGCATTTAAGATTTTATTTCCCTATTTTCTCCCTGAGTTGTACATTTCCTCATTTCCCCCTTACCTTGTAAGTAAACCTTTTATTAACCTGCTCTGTAACAAAATGACATTTGTGGTTAAATTATACTACTCTTGGCCCACAGAGTTTAGTCTTTATCTTTAGGTCTCTGCTTCATTTCAGTTAGTGGGTGGCAAGGGTGTCCATCTATTCCTGTGTCTGCTTAGTTCCCACATCGCCCCCTCCCCAAATTGCCTTGACTGCCTTTATTTTTAATTATTCTTTTGCTTTTTAAAAAAGATTTATTTATGAGTGCATGCAACAACTGGAGTACAGGCCAGAGGTGTGGGGGCTGAGAGGATTCACCAGAGACAGAGCGGGGAACAGAACAGAATGATCTACTGAAATACACTGCTGAGGGGAGCCGCAGGCGAGTCAGGAGAGGTCTGCTGCACCATGTGGGTAGCTCCCTGGTTGGGGATCAAACTCGTGCTGCAGTGGCTGAGGACAGATTAGTAGGCTGCATCTTAACCCCTTGCACCACCAGGGAGGCCCCTTGATTGCCTTTCTTACAAGGTTATCTGCATTTTTTCATGATCTTTTTCTTTCTGCTCCACTTGCCTAGACCATCCCTGTGCCAACAGCACCCTCATTCTGATCTCCTGAGCTTTATACTAAGTCTTGAAATCAGGTGCTGCACCTCCTCCAAGATTTTTCCTTTTTAAAAAGTATCTTAGGGCCTCCCCCGTGGTGCAGCGGTTGAGCGCTGGGTTGCCAAGCTGCCCACAGCCTCTGCAGTGCGGGTTCGATCCCCGGCTGCTCCCCGGCCACCTGAGGAGGGTCCCAAATGGCGCGCAGACCTCTCCTGCCGCCCACTGCTCCCCTCAGCAGTGTGCTTCGGTCCTTCTGCCTGCTCTGCTCCCCGCTCTGGCTCTGGTGAATTCTCTCACCCTCCCGCGCTTCTGACTGTACCCAGTGCTTGTATAAATAAATTAAAAAAAATCTTAAAAAAAAATTAAAAAAAAAAGTATCTTAATTTTTCAAAGTCCCTTATATTTCCATAGAAATTGTGGAAACAGTTTGTCAATGTCTTTTAAAAACAACTACCAAGATGTTGATCAGCATTCAAATTCCGGACTGAATTCCTTTTAATCTAAAGATTTTGGAAGAATTAGGTCTTAACAACATGGGGTATCCCAATCTTTGAATATCTGTCCATTTACGTGATAATTTGCTTTCTCTCAATGGTACTAAGTAGATCTCAGTGTGCAAATCTTATCCAACTTCTTCAAATTTATATCTAAGTACTTCATTTTGACGTCATTATAAATGGGTTTATACTTAACCATTTTTCCTAATTTTACATCATTGGTACATAGAAATACAATTGACCTTGACCTACCCCACATTTTGGTATATTCAATTATTAGTTCTAGAAACTTTTTTTGGCCTTAGGATTTTCTATGTACATGATCTTTGTCAGCTGCAACTTAAACACTTCATCTTTATTATCCATAGTGCTTTTATTTATCTTTCTTAATGTTCTATATTTGATCTCTATACAATGTACAATCAAATGTGAGAAGCAACATCCCCTTCCTATTCCTTCTTTTAAGTAGGAAGTATTCAGTTTTCACCATGAGGTATAATGGCTGTAGGTTTTTCGTAGATGGCCCTTTTTAACTTGAAGAAGTGCTATGTTTCTGACAATTTTTTTTTTATCATGAATAGGTTTTAAATACTGAAAATGCCAATTCTTCATAGAAGTGATCCCATAGTCATTTTTTAATTATATGAATATAATACAGTAAATTGATGTCTATAAATTCATTCAAACTTGAATCTTGAGATAAAACTTAGTGATCCTATCCCCAGCCACCGGCGAAGCTCCCACATGGTGCGCAGACCTCTCCTGCTGCGCCCGCTGCTCCCTCAGCAGTGTGTTTCATCGGTCTGCCTGCTGTTCCCCACTCTGGCTCTGGTGAATTCCCTCACCCTCCTGCTCTTCTGACTGTACCAAGTGCTTGTATAAATAAATGAATAAATCTTTAAAAAAATTAAAAAAAAAACAACAAGAAAAACTTAGCGATCCTAATGTATTGACTTAAATTTTTCTTATTTCATGAAGGATGCAGGATACACAATGGTCTGAAGTTACCTTTTGACAATTTATCTGGTTTTGACATAAGTTTCTAATAGCCTGATAATATGATTTGGAGGGTGTTTCTCCCTCCTCCAACAGCTCCAACAGCTCGTGTAGATCTGGTGTTAACACTTAAATGTTTGATGGATTCTCAGTTAGGCCATCTAAGCCTGGGGCTTTCGTCATGCAGTATTTTTTAAATTGTAGATTTAATTACTTTAATTCAAATAGGATTAATTAGGGTTCCTATTTTTTTCTTAATTCAGTTTGGTAATTTGTGTCTTTAAGGTATATCCATTTCATTTCAAATTTATTGCTTAAGTTGTTCATCATCGTCTCTTATTATCCATGTAATGATCTAAATTTCCCTGTAACTGCTTTTCTTATGTTCCACAAATTGTGTTTATATGCTCACAGAGTTCAGAAACATTCCAGTTTTCCTTGTGATTCCATCTTTATTTTCCCCACCACTATCACTTTGATCCCTTATGCCTTTGCCTCCTTCCTTGCTCTAAACCTCAGAGCCCTAGTTTTTCTATGTATGTTACTTTATCAAATCATCTGCTGTGTGAATGTCCAGCATTTCTCTTTGTCACTCTGGCTTACTTTATTAGACCTAGTTCTCTCAAACTTCCTCCATTTTGCTGAAAATGTCTTAGTTCACCTTTCCTTATGGCTAAAGACCATCGCACAGCGCCAGTAGCCCATATCTTGACCAAGTCCTTTCTCAGTGGCCCTGGTTATTGTAAATATTGCTGTTATGAGCACTGTAGAGCATATAGTTATTTGCGTTGATGGTTCCATATTCCATGGATAGATGCCCAAGAGTAGGATTGCTGGGTAATATACCCTCTTATTTGCTGACATAATAGCATTTTAGAATTCTGGGGCCTCCCTGGTGGCACAAGGGGTTAAAACGCTACCTACTAAGCTGTCTGCAGCCACTGCAGTGTGAGTTCAATCCCCAGCTAGGGAGCTATCCACATGGTGCAGCAGATCTCTCCTGTCTCACCCGCTGCTCCCCTCAGCAGTGTAATTCAGTCAATCTGCCTGTTCTGTTCCCCACTCTGTCTCTGGTGAATCCTCTCACCACCCCACCCCCACACACACCTCTGGCCTGTACCCCAGTTCTTGTATGCATAAATAACTCTTTAAAAAAAAAAAAGAATTTCAGGGCCTCCCCGGTGGCGCAGCGGTTGAGCGCTGGGTTGCGAAGCTGCCTGCAGCCTCTGCAGCGCCAGTTCAATCCCCGGCTGCTCCCCAGACACCGGAAGAGGGTCCCGCATGGTGCGCAGACCTCTCCTGCCGCCCGCTGCTCCCCTCAGCAGTGTACTTCGGTCCTTCTGCCTGCTCTGCTCCCCACTCTGACTCTGGTGAATTCTCTCACCCTCCCATTCTTCTGACTGTACCCAGTGCTTGTATAAATAAATAAATAAATCTTTAAAAATAAATAAAATGTCTCAAAGTTAAAAAAAAAAAAGAATTTCAGAACTCAACTCGTGAGCCATGTTTCTTAAAATGTGATCTCTAGACACCTGGAGCTCATCTCAGAAAATTCTCAAGCTCTCCATCTGGTTTTCTCAGTGTTACGTCTAGGAATCTGTTTTCTACAGTCATCCTAGATTTTCTGCACACTGAGGTTTTTGAACTGTTAATTTAGATTGTGGGGAATCTGAGCAGGGGCTGTGGCTAGAAATGGATGATGATTAGGACCTAAGCAGCTGCCACGGCTCCTCCTGGCATCAGTAGGCAGATCCGGGGACATATGTGGAACACAGACCTTCCATCCTTTTGACCCACACAGTGTGATGCAGGGAGGCTGACACGCCTGTCCCTTCACTGACGCCAATGTGGGGCTAACGTAATTAACCCACATCTGAGCAGGTTCTCATGAGAGATCAAGGGAAATCATGCCCTGTCAGGCTCACAGGATCAGCTGTGCTGGGCCAACAGAGACTAAGGAATGAGAACTTTTTCCTATAAAAATATACTGCAAAGCAAAAATCAGAGCCTATTTTTCTATATTAGTGATGGTCACTCGCCCTTTTTAAATCCAAGGTCACCTCTATCATTGGGGACTTTTATCCAGGGTCAGTTTGGTTTCTGTGGTCTGAGCACCCAGAAATGTCCCCTGGTGACCCTCACAGCCCAGCTCCCCATCTTTTGTAGAGAGAGATTCTTCCCTTCATTCTCATGACGCTCTAGACACCCCAGGCTGCAGCTCCCCATAGGACAGTGTCACCCACAGTGGGGGGTGCTAGAGGGGGGGCCCTCTCACCCAGCACATAGGTGTCGGTGGCCAGAACACTTGGACAAGCACACGGCCCTGGCAGAGAGGCACGCAGAGTGACAGGCACCCTGTCCTCGGAGACCAGGAGCTTCGGGTGAGCAGCGTCCAGTCCAGGACCAATAGCGCCGCGAGAGAAAGAGACTGAAGGTCAGAGAGATGATGGGTGTGGGCGCCCCGTGTCCTGCCCTTGGGCAGACTCCCAGCAGATGACGGAAGTGACCTGTTGTTCAGTTTTCTCCTCTGGAAGCTGAGAAATGTAATTATTAGTAATGAATATTACTGAAAAGCTTGAATTCATTATCCTCCTACAAGGCACACAGAGCACCTTTACGTGACTCTGGAGGCAAAGGGGAAAGTGTGGCTTCTCCTTCCAGGAGAGAAGCATGTCTTAGGAGGGGGGTCTGTGGATCACTTGCTCCCTTGGGTAGAAGAGCAGCTCTAATGGGGCCCTGGAGGTGACCTTACCCCGTGTCTGCAGTGTCCAGGTGGGGAGAGGGGTCTCTAGGCATCTCTGCCCTTGTGTCCATCCTCACTGTCTGTGGCTGCAGAGGCCTTTTCTGCCTGATGTGGACACTCACCCTGCAGCTCACAGAATCCTGCTTGTCCTTAGGTCTCTCTCTGGGCTGACAGCCATGGCTGTTTGCCAAAATAAAATCATCATTTCTTTTAAAAATATAAGTTATTGGCTTCACTAGAGAAACTCAAATGTTCCCCTGAGGTTGTTTTAAGCCCAGCTGCTCCCCCCAAACAGGTCTTTGAGTATCTTTCATGGTTTCATTCACAAATATTTATCAATCTTCTGCAGATCCCCCATGAGAAAACAGGAGCGTGTGCATTGACTGTGGACCCTAAGTAGGCCCCTCACATGTTTGCTCACAGGCCTCACCCTGGAGAGCTTCCTCCTGCTCCTGTGCGTGTCCACAGGGTGTCTGTCCTGAAATCCTGGTTTTTACCCCATAACAACAGTGTGTTACTTCAGCTCAGCACCCAGGATGCCTACAAGTCGGTGTCCTTTTGATATCAAACATTGTTTCCTCTTTTTCCCTCTGTATTAACATTTTAGTGAGGAGATTTGAGGTGCTTCTAGACAAAACAGACATCTGCTACTTGGCCCTTAGATTGAAATACTCATCAGCGTTTAAAGCTTAGAGTCAACAGGCCTCCCCTGGTGGCACAGCGGTTGAGTGCTAGGCTGCGAAGCTACCTGCAGCCTCTGCAGCACTGGTTCGATCCCTGGCTGCCGGCGAGGGCCCCACATGATGCGCAGACCTCTCCTGCCATGCCCGCTGCTCCCCTCAGAAGTATATTTTGTCTCTCTGCCTGTTCTGTTCCCTGCTCTGGCTCTGGTGAACTCTCTCACCCTCTGGCGCTTCTGACTATATCCAGTGCTTGCATAAGATTTATTTATATAAATCTTTAAAAAATAAGCCAGTTTGCACTCCCACCAACAGTGCAGTAGAGTTCCTTTTTCTCCACATCCTCGCCAACATTTGTTGTTGCTAGTTTTTTTAATATGTGCCATTCTCACTGGTGTAAGATGGTATCTCGTTGTAGTTTTGATTTTCATTTCCCTGATTACAAGTGATGTTGAACATTTTTTCATATGCCTGTTGGCCATTTGCATTTCCTCTTCAGAGAAGTTTCTTTTTATCTCTTCTGTCCATTTTTTTGACTGGATTATTTTCTTTGTTTTTGTTGAGTCTCATCAGCTCTTTGTAGATTTTTGTGATCACTCCTTTATCTTTAGTGTTGTGTGAAACCACTATGGAGAGCTGTGTGATTTCTTGACTTACTAAACATAGAGCTTCCATATGATCCAGCAATTCCACTCCTAGGTATTTACCCAAAGGACACAGAAACATCAATTCCAAAGAGCACCTGCACCCCTATGTTTATAGCAGCACTATTTATAATAGCTAAGCTTTGGAAACAGCCCAAATGCCCAAAAATAGATGACTGGAACAAGAAGATGTGGTACATATACACCATGGAATATTACTCAGCATTCAAAAAAGATAAACACATGCAATTTGCAGCAACATGGATGGCGCTGGAAGGGATCATGCTCAGCGAAATAAGCCAGAAAGAAAAAGAAAAATACCGGATGGTGTCACTCATAGCAGGAACCTAGAAAACTTAAATAAGGGACCAGGAAAAAGAATAACTATGAGAAAGAAAATATCAAAATCAACAAACAACTATGAACCAGAGACACTCTATGGGGGGCAGGGAATGGAGGGCTTGAGGTCAAAATAAGGGGGTTGTAATTATATGGGGAATATAAAAATAAAATTTAAATAAAATGTGGAAAAAAATTAAGCTTATGGTCAAATTGTAACAGGGCGGATGGCAGAACCCATTTAGAATAGGTTTGCAGGGTTTGGGATGCCCCTCTCCCTGCCCTATAACAAAATATCATAAATTATATTTAACCCAGAATAGCAAATATACTCATAGATAAATATTTTCCTGTGGCCTAAATTATTTCTCCACTTGTTTCCTATATTTTCCATGAGGAAAGAGCAGGAGGAGGGGAGTGTCCAGCTCCTCTCTGGGGACCCTCAACCTCTGTCCCCCCTCAGGCATCAGGGGATGAGCAGGGACGGGGAGTCAGGGTCCCTGCTGTGTCCAGGTTCTGCCATCACTGGCCTGATGATCTTTTCATCGATCACCCTCACGGGTAGAGTGAGAATGACTATGAAGATCTTTCCAGCTCAAGGCCTCACATGTCCCGCAGCCCTGTCTGTCTGGAGCGTCCCCTCCCTTATTTAGTGTCACTTCTCAGGGCTGAGCAAAGAAGAGAGAAGGGAGGTGCCAGGTGTCAGCACACGCCCTGCAGGGACAGTCACAACTTCCAGCCTCAGGTCATGTGGCTGCAGGAAAATGCCCACTGGCCCGGAACCTGCCCCAGAGGGGAAGTGGGGGAGGGGGGACGTGGGGGAAGGGTCAGGGCTGCCCCTCTGGGGGGCTGATGAGGATCCTGCCTCAGGCTTAGGGAGAAGCCACCATGACTTATTGTCCCTCCAGTAGCTGGATGTGGTGCTAGAGTCTCACCAAGGTCATTCTATAAGCCCCTCTGCTGGCCACTCCCTTTAGCCTGTGCACACGGAGCAGCTCTGCGTGGTATTTTCACCAGCCCTGGGAGCAGGACGCAGGCTCCATCACCAGGAATTAGATGGGGCGGGGCCCCTGAGGTGTGGGTATTAGGCCCTGCCTGGCCCCCACAGAATACTCACATGGAGGTGCCGGCAGCCCTGCCTTTTCCTCTGCTCTGTGACCTTGTGAAGGTCCCCCTGGGAGGGAGAGAACATGGGGGTCCCCTCCCTGCCCCAGGCCTCGGGGAGCCAGTGCTGCTCTGAGTCTGTCTGGCTCACGTGTCTCCTGGCGCTGGGCTGTGGGGTTGGAGAGGCAGCCCCGCGGGGGTGGGGGACACAGACTCTGAGACCAAAGGGGAGCCGGGGCTGGGGGCTTCTGGCTCAGCAGACTCCAGGCCGGGGATGGGACATGGGGTGTTTCCCTGAGCATCATCTGCTTTATCAAGGACAGAAGGTGCCTGGGGAGATTATTGTTGGGAGCAGTGAAATTATGACTGAAAGGTCCTGACCCACAGAAGGTTCCAGTACATTATAATCACCCCCTGGGACCCATGAAGGAGTATTTAATTCAGCACATTTATGATTCCCACGAAATTCAAATTTTCTCCTTGAAGTTCTTCTTTTTTGATTCCCTTAATTTGATCTTGGTGTCATTTATTATACTTAGAAATTTCCTAGGCTGGTTTATTTGTAAGTACTCCTTAATTGTTTTGCCAGGTGGGAATTCCACATGTTATTCTTGGAGATTCTAGGCACTATTTCATGTCAAGACTGAGTTTAGTATATATATATACATATATATGACTGGAATTTTAAATTAATTGCAGAATTGCAAAATGTAACAATTTTATAAACCAAGGTGTTTTACTTAGGCAAGCACTAGATATGTTGATTTAAAAAAGAAAAACTAGGAAAAATCAGAGAGACCTAATATATACATTTTTTACATATATGTGAGAAACTCAGTACTGCTAAGTAACTTGCCCATGAGGCAAGACGTCATCTTGAAATTTTACTAGGACAAGGGGAAAGAAAGAATTTAATTAGGACTTTTCGTGGAAAAGAATTGTATTAAGAGAAGTTTAGGTATAATCATCAAAATGTAAATTTATATTTTTTACATAGACCAGGTCAATCCTCTTTTTTTTCTGAATATTGTACATTTCCTTTTTAAAATAAAGGCATTTGAACATAGAATAAAGCATCGATACCCAACATTATAACCTAAGGCATGCATACTTCAAATTTAACCATTAAGTTTTGAACTAGGTTTTGATTACCAAAATTTTAGATCATGATCTCAAAATTTGGGATTTTTTATTAGAATTTACATAGGCACCATTTATAATTAACCATCTGGAGACATAAGATGATGATAGACACAGATTTTTTTTTTTGAAATTTGTTAGAAATCTGAGGTTTGGAATTTAACTGATGAAAGCTGCATTTTTACTCTATACATTTTTTAAAAAGATTTACTGTTTATGCATACAAGAGCTGGGGTACAGGCCAGACATGTGGGGGGTGAGAGGATTCACCAGAGACAGAGTGGGGAACAGAACAGGCAGACTGACCTAAATACACTGCTGAGGGGGCAGCGGGTAAGACAGGAGAGGTCTGCTGTGCCATGTGTGCTACTCCCTGGCTGGCCTGGGATTGAACTCGTGCTGCAGAGGCCACGGACCGCCTCACAGTGTGGTGCTCAACCCCTTTGTGCCACCAGGGAGGTCCTTTACTCTATAGTTTTTTAACAGGTTAATTAGTTTTAACTTTTTACAGACCTAATAAATTTAGAAGTTTATTTTCTTCCAACAATTAAGTGTTCAGAATAGTATATTAGCAAGTTCAAAGTAACTCAGCAATTTTTACCTTAAACAGACAGATTATAAGATTAGGAAAACACAAGAAAATAGAATATTTTACCCACAGAACAGACCATAACAGTATTGCAAGGTGGACAAAAGAAAGGTCCAGTGTTTGTAGAGACCAGAGGCAGCTCCCTCACCAGCCAACTGTAGTGGTTTTTTTTTTTTTTTAATTGTGGTGAAATATCCTGAAGCCAGACACTATACTGAGCAGGGGTCAGTACTGTTTTGATAAGGACTTTTTAATCCCATGCAGTCATTTCATACCCATTTGTTATAGCTTTAACACTTTTTTTTTAAATGAACTTTGAATACCATTGTCAGAAATACTTTTTCTAAATTTTTTAAAAACAGCAAGTGGCAAATTTTTATGTTGGAGACGCTGGCCTCCTCCTTGAATAATATTTTCCCCTCTGAAATTTTGAGGGGCTCAAAATTTTCTGGAGATGGCTGAGGAGGGAAAGGAGGAGGAGGATGTGTTGGGGCAGAAAGCCCTGGGCCATTTGGATGAGCTATCTTTCTTCCTGAATGGGTCTCGTTGCTAATCGATAGAGAGTCCATGTGGTAAGGTGAGACACTTTTACAGGTCCAGCTAATCATCTTAGCCATTGCCCTACCTTTTCCCAGTCTTCCAGATCTAAACTCCCTTCTTTTGTGTACTGAGGACAGTGTTGTCTACTGATTAGAAGTAATTTATTGAGCAGTCGCTCAGGTACTTTGCATCCTCCTGCTTTTAAAAGATTTTGTAATTGTAATTTATACTGTTTCTCTTTATGTGTCAGTATATTTCCCATAGTTTAAAAGCAAAAGCAAAACTCAATTAAACAAACAGAGAAAAGAAAAAGAAATCTCTAGGCGAAAGTACCTAACTTGGCCTCCCCGCAGGCGTGCAAGGCTAGTCCTTTGCCTCCTGTGTTCCTTACCAGAATGAAGTCGGATGTCCTCCCTTTGGACAGGCTTCCCTTTTGTTGGGGTCGAGCATGGAGAGGTCGTCCCTGTCGCCACACTGGGTTCCTCACACAGGGCACCATAAATAAGTTAATTATGAAACAAAACAAAACCGTCCCCAAAAACAATAGCCCAGGACAAGACGGCTTCATAAATGAATTTTACCAAACATTCAGAAATGAACTAGTGCCTATCCTACACAAATTGTTTCAAAGAATTGAGAAGGAAGGCATTCTACCAAGTACATTTTAGAAGCCAGTATTACACTAATAAAAAAACTGAACAAGGACAACACCAAAACAGAAAACTACAGGCCAATCTTTCTAATGAACACTGATGCAAAAATTCTAGCCAACAGTTCCAACAATGCATCAAAATGATGATTGAGGGCCTCCCCGGTGGCGCAGCGGTTGAGCGCTGGGTTGCGAAGCTGCCCGCGGCCTCTGTGGCACCGGTTCGATCCCCGGCTGCTCCCCGGCCACCAGAGGAGGGTCCCACATGGCGCGCAGACCTCTCTGCCGCCCGCTGCTCCCCTCAGCAGTGTACTTCGGTCATTCTGCCTGCTCTTCTCCCCGCTCTGGCTCTGGTGAATCTCTCACCCTCCCGCGCATCTGACTGTACCCAGGGCATGTATAAACAAACAAACAAACAAATAAATAAAACATGCCTCTATTAAAAAAAAAAAAGATGATTGAACATGACCAGCTGGGAGTTATTGCAGGGGTACAAGGATGGTTCAACATTGGAAATTCAATTAATGCAATCCAGCACATCAACGAAAAGAACAATAAAAACCATATGATCATATCAATAGATACTGAGAAAACATTCAACAAAGTTTAACACCCATTTATGATGAAGGCCCTCGAAATTCTCGGGATTCAAGGAACATACCTAAACATGATAAAAATCCTATATGACAAACCCATAGCTGATATCACTCTCAATGGTGAAGAGCTGAAGGTCTTTCCCTTAAGATCTGGACTAAGACAAGGATGTCCACTCTCACCACTGCTTTTCAGTATAATAACGGAAGTCCTAGCCAGAGCAACAAAACAAGCGAAAGACATACAAGGAATCAAAATAGGGAGAGAAGAGGTTTTTAAAACTATCACTATTTGCAGATGATATGATAATATACTTATAGAATGCTAAAAAACTCCACAGAAAATGAATCAAAATAATCAACCAGTTTAGTAAAGTAGCAGCATGCAAAATTAACACACAAAAATCAATAGCCTTCCTATATCCTATAATCAATCTGAAGAAGAAATCAAGAAAACCATCCCTTTTGTAACTGAAACCAAAAAAAGCAAATACCTGGGAATAAACCTAACAAAAGTGGTGAAAGACTTATATAAAGTAAATTTAAAACATTGTTAAAGGAAATGGAAGAAGACAGAGAGAAATGGAAAGACTTTCTCTGCTCATGGATCGGAAGACTTAACATTATATAAATGTCCATCCAACCAAAAGCAATATACAGATTCAATGTTATTCCAATAAAAATGTCAATGACATTCTTCAAAGAAATAGAACAAATATTGATGAAATTCATATGGAATCACAAAAAACCTCGAATAGCCAAAGCACTCCTGACTTAAAAATAAAAAAGGAGAATGGAGGTAACATATGCCCAGACTTCAAACTGTACTACAAAGCCATAATAATTAAAACAGTATGGTACTGGAACAAAAATAGACAAACTGACACACAACCAATGGAACTGAATAGAAAACCTAGGAATAAACCCACATATTTATGGACAACTAATCTTTAACAAAGGATCAAAGAATTTTCAATAATTGTTTTTTCACTACTACATGCGAAATAACAAAGCTAGATTACTACCTCACACTATGCACAAAAAACAACTCAAAGTAGATAAAAGAATTGGACATAAGACCTGAAACTGTAAAATACATAGAGCAAAATACAGGTAAAACACTACATGGCATACATCACAGTAACATCTTTATTTTTTAATTAAAATCTTTTTTATTTTATATATTTTATTTCATTTTTCATTTTCCCACAATGTATGCATTTTCATCTTGGTTATAGTCCCCATACAATCCCCACCCCCTTTATTTTGACCGTAATCCTCCTACCCCTTCCCCCATAGTGTGTCTCTGGTTTATAGTTGCTTGTTGATTTTGATTTTTACTTTATTGTAATTAGTCTTTTTCCTGGTCCCTTATTTAGGTTTTCTAAATTCCTGCTATGAGTGAGACCATCTGGTATTTTTCTTTTTCTTTCTGGCTTATTTCGCTGAGCGTGATCCCTTCCAGCTCCATCCATGTTGCTGCAAATGGCATGAATTTATCTTTTTTGATTGCTGAGTAATATTCCATTGTGTATATGCACCACATCTTCTTGTTCCAGTCATCTATTTTGGGGCATTTGGGTTGTTTCCATAGCTTAGCTATTATAAATAGTGCTGCTATAAACATAGGGGTGCAGGTGCCCTTTTGAATTAATGTTTCTGTGTCCATTGGGTAAATACCTAGGAGTGGAATTGCCAGGTCCTATGGTAGCCCCATTTTTAGTAGACTGAGGAACCCCCAGACAGCTTTCCATAGAGGTTGGACCAGTTTGCACTCCCACCAGCAGTGCAGGAGAGTTCCTTTCTCTCCACATCCTCGCCAACATTTGTTGTTGCAAGTTTTTTTCATATGCACCATTCTCATGGTGTAAGATGATATCTCACTGTAGTTTTGAGAGAACACCGGAGAGCCCAGAAAGAGTGAAGAATTCCTGGGGGCTGCTCTCTGTCACTCTCTTGTGGCCTCTACTTCTCTCTGGTTCTCTTTCCGGCACCCTGCCTGTCATATTCCTGGTAAATCCCAATAAGAGCCTGCAAAAGCCACCAAGGGCTCCAGGACTCTTCCTTTACCACGTCTGCTTGAGTCATAGGTAACCTGCCCTATGGCCTCCTGCCGGTATATGCTGTCTTTGTTACAGGGCAGGGAGAGGGGCACCCCAGACCCCACCAACCTGCCTGCTCTAAATGGGTTCTGCCATCCGCCGCGTCAACACAAAACATATGAGACTTTAATGGGAAGGAACTTTAATACAACTAGGAAACAATACAGGAAAGGCAAAGAATAGAGTTTCTAAATCAGGCACCCAACGTTACCCGTCCCCTCGTGGGTAAAAGTCCATCCGAACAGGACTGGCGCAGAGCAAGGCCCCAAAGCCTGCCCCAAGTCCTAGGCACCTTCCCGTGGGGACGCACAGAAAAGGGTTAGAAATAACCAGACAAGTCCAGAAGGAAAAGAGCAAAATCAAAATCAAGATAAAAGGTGCCATTGTCCCCTCCCCATGGGTCTTTCACCCATATCTGTGTCACCCCATCCACGACCAAAAGGCAAGCGCAGTTTCTTCACGTGTCTCTCGGCTCCATGTGCCTCCTCCAGGTCTCCTTCTGGCTCCATCCTGCTCCTTCCTTCTCAGTCTCCTCTGCAGCTTCTCGCCCTGCTCAGCTCCACCCACCCTTGGATGGGGCAGGGAACTTGGAAGCTCCCCCTTTCCTGGGGCCTATCCTGTTGCATCTTCATGAGTTGAATCCTGGCCTATAGTCTGGCTGCCATGTGCTCTGTCTCCAGTGGTGGTACAATGCAATGTTGGAAGTATTTGTATTTAGGACTTTAAAACTCTGGGCACCGCTTCAGGTGAGGTAAGTGGCCATTTTTGGCCTCAATGACTCTGTTTTTTCCTGGTTTGTTAAATCAATCTTGGAATTGTGCACGTGAAGGTGAAGAACTCAAGACGGTGACCGGTGAGCTATTTGGGCACCATCCTTGGCCAATTTCAGTGCCCCCTGCTGCCCTGTATCTGTAACACCTACAAAACTGCTGTATCTTCTCCATAGTACATCATTTTGGCAGTTGCTCAGGAAAATATTGGAGTAAGCCTTCATTATTCTTTCTCACTTTCCATATCCAGTCAGCCAGCAAACCCTGCTCTTCCAAACTATATTCAGTATGGAAACACTCTTCATTGCTCTACCCCTACCAGTGATTTCTTTCAATGAGTGCTGCATAGCTGCTTTGCCTTTGCAAAATCTGTCTTCAACTTGGTGTAGAACTTGGCTGCTTCTTTAATATGAATTCAGCTGTCATTTCTCTGCTATAATGCAAGCATGCACAGGGCAGCGTAACTGTCAATTCTGACAGATGGAATGGAGAGCCCTGGAGCCCTCAATAGACTTTGCAGTCCTTTAATGAGCTCAGGTACACAGGCACACCAGGCAGGGAGGCTGGCATGGAAGGAGGCAAGCACAGGCCGGGCAGGGGCCTGGAAGGCAGGCAACTGAGTTTCCCCACTCTCCCAGCTCTTTCTCTGGCCCTCTCTGGTATTCTTATTTTGAGCTGTCTCATGGTTTCGCCTCAGAGTGGTCCTCCTGCCGGGCTGCTGCCATTACTTTATCCCCTTCCTGTAGTCACAGACATTTACACATGCATTTACACATGTGCACTTGCTCTTTGGGTCCAGGTGTCCATAATTGCAGGTGTGTGCATCCCATCCTCACTCTCCCAAGCTCTTTTTGCATAGGCTGCAGCTGGTGGCTGTAGCGGCTAGCCATGGGAAGTGAAAAATAGCCTGACACTTCCATTTACCCTACATCTACTCAAAAGTCTCCAGTAGTTTTTCATTTTGTAATAAAATCCAAAGTTCCTTATATTAGTACATCATTGGTTCTCAAACTTGGGCATCCTCTGGAGGGCAAGATTACTGGGCCCATGTCGAGTTTTATGATTCAGTAGGTCTGAGGTAAGGCTGGATACTTTGTATCTGTGCCTTTCTAATCAGTTTTAACCAGTTTCCATACGACGTGTATGCACAGGGAACCCCATTTGGAGAATCAGCCTCTCCATGTAAAAGGAACAATGAGCAGCAAACTGAGCTAGTGGGTGGAGTCAGCAATTTCTTGACTTGAAGGAAGGTAGTACATTCTGGACCGCACTCCCCATGTGGGGACTGATGGGAAAACGGGGTGGAGCTGAGTTAAGGTAGTTAAGGCTACTGGGGCTTTGGCAGTTGAGCTGCTGGTCTTCTGACAGTTGAACCACAGGTGAGGGGGGCTACCTGTGGAGAAACTTTCAGCTTGCCACATACAGCTTCAGTTTGGACCTTAGTCTCTGTGAAACTGCAAAGCTGGGGAGGTATTATGTCATGGTTGGTGGGTCCTCACCTGTGTGCTTACAATGGCAATTGCAGGATACGACTCAGGCTTAGGGTATAACAACAGGGTTTACTTACAAAGGGAGAAAAAAAGAAATTTGGAAAAAGGAGGGCCTCCCTGGTGGCACAAGGGGTTAAGATGCAACCTATGAAACTATCCACAGCCACTGCAGCACAAGTTTGATCCCCGGCCAGGGAGCTACCCACATGGTGCAGCAGACCTCTCCTGACTCGCCTGCTGCTCCCCTCAACAGTGTATTTCAGTCGATCTGCCCGTTCTGCTCCCCACTCTGTCTCTGGTGAATCCTCTCACCCCCCACACCTCTGGCCTGTGCCCCAGTTCTTATATGCATAAATCTTTTTTTTTTACTACTTTTTTTTTCTATTTATTTATTTGTACAAGCACTGGGTACAGTCAGAAGCACGGGAGGGTAAGAGAATTCACCAGAGGCAGAGCATGGAGCAGAGCAGGCAGAAGGACTGAAGTACACTGCTGAGGGGAGCAGTGTGTGACAGGAGAGGACTCCACGCCATGTGGGACTCTCCTCCAGTGGCCGGGGAGCAGCCGGGGATCGAACCAGCACTGCAGAGGCTGTGGGCAGCTTTGCAACCCAGCGCTCAACCGCTGCGCCACCGGGGAGGCCCCTGCATAAATAAATCTTTAAAAAATATTTGGAGAAAGAGTTAGAGGCAGCGGCAATAATCAGGCAGCAATTTGAAGCAGAGATCAGACACAAAAGTCTTAAAGTTTAAGTTCTGCGAAGGTCTCTGAGAAGGCCTACAGTAGTCTACAATAGGTGGCACCACAGCAGTCAGTAGCAGGAATCCAAAGCCAGGCTGGGTAGCACTGGATGCTGGACTGGTCAGTGCCAGAGGCAACAGTACCAAATGGGTGGTGCCAGACATGTCAGAGACAGGGACCAATGTTTCAGCTCTTAGAGAGGCTGGGCATAAGCCAATAGCAAACAGTTCTTTAGAGTCACCAAACACATGGCCAATGGTGTCATTCAGCAGGCTATGTTGGAGGTCATATCTTCAAAGAAATGCTGCTAGGGACAGGGGCCAGTGTTATAGCTCTAGAAGTTCTTTCCAAGAGAAAGGCCAGATGAATCTGAATGACTGTTGAAGCTGGCTGGAGCCTGACTTATACACCCCATCAGGGTGCACACCTTTCCAACCTGATTGGTCCATATTGATTAGCACCCTCGGGAACTCCATTAGATTGGTCTGTTTACAATCCCAGCTTTTTGATACCGTTCATTTTCAATCCCATGCGGGTTCCGTAATTGCCTGAAACTGCACCAGTGTCAAATCTGACTATGCTGAGGTTGGGCTTCAAAACTAAACAGGAGGAGTAGTGAAGGCAATGAGCTTGAGGTAAGAACATTGATGTTCAGATGTGATATTGGGGTTCACAGAGTGGGGTCCTTGAATTATCTCCTTGATAATTTTCCACAGATTCCCTTTCAGTGGCACGTGGTGAGTTTACTAAGGAAAAGACATTTGCAGAGACTCAAGCAAAATACATGTTTATTAGAAAAAAGGACAAACAAGACTTGCATAGACACAGGTGGGCAGAGAGCTGCTGCTGCTGCTGCGGTTTTTGAACAGAACAAATTTGTTAAAAGAGACATCCGCATAGGCACAGGTGGGCAGTCTTAGGAAAAGAACTGTAATTTGCCAGGGCAGGCAGTTTTTGTATAGTGCTCTTTTGGGGAGCTCATTCCTTTCTGGACTGAACTCATTTCTATAGCCATCTGCACCTAAAGATTTCCCCTATCAGATTGCACCTTAAAATTTCCTATACACTACATAAGGACTTGTTAATCATTTCTACCCCAGCCTCTAGTTTCTGCCCCTAGGAAGACTCCATAAAGCAGAGGGGGCTGTTCAACTTGACCTGTACTGAGGCTGGTGTCAAAACCTTATACCAGGAGCAGGGGGTGGGGTAGGGGTGGGGCTCTAATCTCAGATGTTTGATGGGTGCTGGTAGAGTTCCCATGAAGTTGGTCCATTTTCAATCTCATGCTAGTTTCACGGGCTCCTCTGACATCTGCTCAGTGGGTGCCATTTGCATAATCCTGTCAAGACTCCAGAGGATCCTCATTGCCGCTCCAGTATCTTACCAAAACTCTTTTTTCTGGAATCCCCTCTCTTAGGCCAACTCACGGGCACCCCTACAGGGCGCCAGCCTTCCTACTTCCCCGTCAGGACCAGTGCCCAGAGAAAGCTCTAATAACGTCTCTTCCCACCGCTTCCCGGTGAGCGGCATTTCGGGGCACAGGCCGAATCTGGCGCCCCACACCCGCTGTCTGCGCGGGACGCTGGCGCCAGCTCGGGGGTCTGGGCGCTCCCCGGCGGGCGCGCGGCCTGTCCCACTTCCCCGAGCGCAGCGAGCCGCCCGGACCTGTAGAATTGATCCTCCGGAACGCCGCGGCCTGGCCCTTGTCCAGTGCCGTTGTCAGGGCGGCCGAAACGGCGAGCCCCCGACCATCGCTGGAGCTCCCCGACACCCGCCGACGGGCCGGCCGCGCGGGCGGGCTCCGCGGGGCGCCACCGCCCTCGGCCCTCCCGCGCCCGCCCCCCCGGGCCAGAGACGGGACTTTTGGCAGTCGCCGCCAGGACGTCCTGCCTGCGCCAGAAGTCCCCGAAGCAGCGGCCCCTTCCGGTCTGCGCCGGAAGTTCCCCGCGAGCAGCGGCCCCCTTCCGGCCTGCGCCGAGGTCCCGCGGGCAACGCGTCCCGACCCGCCCTGCGGTGCCCACGATGGGCAGGAGAGACCGGGCGGAGCGCGGTGAGCCCCTGGCGTGCTGGCGTTGCCCCGTCGTGGGCCTGCGCCTGCCTCCCGTCGGCTCGGCAGCGCCGCAGCCCCTCGCCCCGCGCCCCGGCTGACCGGCCCGCCCCGCGGGGGCTCTGCCAGGGCCGGGGCGCCCGCGGGAGGGCGCCGCTGCCGAGGCGCGCCCCGTTGGATGCCCCCGCCGAGCCGCCTGGCGGGGCGCAGGGAACCCCAAATTACTGACGTGCCGTCCCCCGGGCCCGCGTTTCAGATAAGAAGTCCAAGAGGCGGCATTACGAGCACGAGGACGACGAGGAGGACGACTCCCCGGGGAGCGAGCCCCAGGAGGCCGTGCCCTCGGCGGCCAGCAAGCAGGTGGACGAGGCAGGGACCAAGGTGGACGAGCACGGGGCCAAGGACTACTGACTGCAGATGCCGCTGAAGGACGACCACGCCTCCAGGCCCTCTGAGGGGGGAGCACAGCCGGCGACGGGCGCGGAGCGGGCACTGGAGATGCGGGGCGCTGCTCTCGGAGCCGGCGCGGAGAGCGCCCCAGACGCCGCCAGGCACTCGAGGGGCCTTGGCTGGCAGGTGCAGATGCGCCGGCGCTCCTGGCCTGCCTCGTCTCAAACCCCACATTTTCACTCCCGTTCCTCTCCAGTTCTAGTGCATGCTTGGAAACACGTTACCTGAGATATAGCATTTATCATGTAACAGTTCAATTCCCCACTGTAGGGTAAGGAAGAATATCAGGCTTTTCTGCCCTCCCGCCATCAGGATAGATGATGGATCCCTGAGGTCCCGAATGCATGCCTGATGGCGGGCACCTGGAATAGGGTGTGGGCATAGGTAGATGGGATTCACCTGGGCTGAGACTGGGCTTTTAAGGGCGGCGTCACGGGGACGCCAGCAGCAGCAGCAGAAGCCGAAGTAGAAGCCGAAAGAGAAGCCGAGAAGCAGCAGAATGAACGCCAGAGAGCCCAGATAGAGTAAAGACTTGCTGGGGGCTGGGAGGCCTGCCAGCCCCCCCAGCCAGCACCCGTGCCTGCCATATGCCTGGTGAAACCCAATAAAAGACCTGCCAAAAACCACTGAGGACTCTGACTCCTTTACCTGGTCTGCATGGGATCAGAAAACCTGCACTGTGTCCTGTTCTGCCCCTTACACCCACTTAAAAAAAAAAGATAAGCCAGGCAGTTCTTTTGCTCAGCTCAAAGTAATCATTGTGCCACATTCTTTTGAAATCTAGCCACAGGTACCTGGGGGAGAGACAGAACGCTGGTGAAGTATGGTGGAAAGCATCAACTTACTTTCGAAACCTGTTCTTTGTTCTCTTTATTCCTGTGTCTGATTAAAATAACAGCCCAGAATTTGTTGAAGGAGTGCTTACACCAATACCTCTGGTATTGGTAGCTTAAAGATCACTTTTGGGGCAACTTGTCCTTCTTTTTGGTTTGTTTTAATTTTTTCGTAGAAGATGTGGGGTGTAGGCCAGAGGTGTGGGTTCATCAAAGACAAGAGTGAGGAGCAAGACAGGCAGATCAGATTGCTGACATACACTGCCAAGGGGGAGCTGCATGCCAAACAGGAGAGGTCTGCTTTGCCACATGTGGGTTAGCTCTCTGGCGGGGCATTGAACTCAGGCTATAGTGTTGATAGTACTGAGACTTAAATCCTAGACCATCAGAGAGGACCGTTAATAGTGATATGGCACACAGCCCAATCATTTGTGCAACTCGGTAGTTTCTATATCTGTTGTGTCTACTTAATGTTTTGCAGGCTCCTGATGGCCACATTTTCTTAGAAGACTTCTCTCCAGTTTACAAATATGCTCAAGACTTTCTTGCGGCTATCGCTGAGCCAGTGTGCTGACCAACCCTTGTGCATGAGTACAAACTAACTGCTTACTCCCTGTAGGCAGCTGTGAGCATTGGGCTGCAAACTAGTGACATCACTGAATACCTCAGGAAGCTCAGCAAGACAGGTGTCCCTGATGGAATTCTGCAGTTTATTAAAGTAAACCCAGCTTTTTTACCCTCCTTGTTAATGCGGTAATAGAGGGGAACAGGTGTTAGATTTTGTTAACCTGTGGCAGTCCTAAAAGTGCCATTTGGATCTAGTATAGGGAGCATAACTGATTACTCCAACTGCAACTCCTCTGTATTCCATCATTGTGTTCTTGCTGAGTGCATACTTCTGTCAGCTTCTCTTAGCCAGTGGTTGCTAACACAGTGGGAGTTCCTAATTCAGGCCTTCTCTGGGCAGGGTTATTTGGGAATGTAGCCCAAAGTGAATGGGGCTGTGAACTGAATTGAGTTCCTTTAAAAATCCGTGTGTTGAAGCCCTTGGCCCTTTTGTGATTGTATTTGGCATAAGGAAGTTATTAAGGCAGTTAAAAGTGGGACCCTGATCATGTGGGATTGGTTTTCTTATAAGAAGAGATACCAGAAAGCTCATGCATGCACTCTTTCTTAGCACATGCACAAGGAAGAAGTCCTGTGAAGATACAAGAAGGAAGCTTATAAAACTACCTTTATGGGGCCTCCCATGGTGGTGCAGCGGTTGAGCGCTGGGCTGCGAAGCTGCCTGCAGCCTCTGCAGCACCAGTTCGATCCCTGGCCGCCGGGTGAGGGTCCCACATGGCACGCATACCTCTCCTGTTGCGCCCACTGCTCCCCTCAGCAGTGCATTTCGTCGGTCTGCTTGTTCTGTTCCCCGCTCTGGCTCTGGTGAATCCTCTCACCTGCCCATGCTTCTGACTGTACCCAGTGCTTGTATAAATAAATAAATCTTTAAAAAAAAAACTATATGGACTTCTAGAAATGTTTCTAGTAAACCACCCAGTTTCTGGTGTGTTTTATGGATGCTTCAGCAGATTAACGTAGACTGAGCATACTTAAATGAGACCATTAGTCAACAATTGGCATTAGGAAGAATCAAAAAGAACTTCAAGTGTTGAAGTGGATGGGGTTCCATGTGAAGAGCAGTTGGATATGCTTGTGGTTGTTCTGAGGTAGGTGGATGCCATCTCAAAGAGATGGCAGTGGCTTTCATTGGCCTTAGGTGATGGAAAGGGAGTTAGATTCCTACCCCCGAATTTGGAGTGGCAGAAGATGAGCGCCACAGGCATCTAATACAGTAATGCATCCAATCTCAGAGGAGCTGGTAAGAGCTCTGGGGAGAGTTTTCTTGTGATATGGAAGGTGGCCTATAGAGAACAACCTGGCCCTCACTAGAGTGAACCTGCATCGTACCTGCAGCTCATTCTTGTCTGGGAGCTGCCTGCAGGGATGAAGGCAGTTTCATAGTACAGTGATGGATCTGAAGGGCAGCACTGGGAGCAGACAACAATCAAGAGTTGAGTAGCACGTTTGTGTGGCCACCATACAACGTCTGTTGCCTTCTATTCTCAAGATATTTGGGAACCTGGCAATGGTGCTGAGCTCAGAGCCTTGCTTATGTGACTTAAAAGTGGGGTTTTGTCAACAATCCTCACATGTTACATCATATGCTCAACATTCAAGTTTTGCAAATCAACAAGCTTATATGAAAGGAGAGTAAGGAACATTGGTGAGGATGCTAGGAAGCTGTGCATTTTAATATGCAGCAAACAATTACTGAAAACTCTGCCATCTTTGTGCTGGGATATGTAGTAATGTTGATGTGGCAGGATGAACCTCTGGATTAGGAAGGGGCTTGTGGAAATGGCAGAGAAAGGGAAAGGAAAAATTACAAAGTTTTTAAAGCAGCGTTTTAGAAATTAAGTGGTAATACATCAGAATTAACCAGGCAGGAGGTAGGTTTTGCCCTCAAAGGATAGAAGCTAATAGCGACAACTCAATTTAGGCAGATCTAACCCTTTTAGGATTGCACACTGGGTTTTCCTAAAGTAAAATGAACACCTAGCTGGGTGGGTGAGTAGTCGGTGTCCCTGCTAACAGTTGTGTCCTGAGTGAGCTGTGTATTGCTGATTTTGCCTTTTTGTTGTCACTTCTTGCAGTTGTGTACTGTCAGCTATGAAAAAGTCAAGCTGGTCTTGAAGCATAACAGGTAAGGGATTCTGTGACAGGTCCCTCCAAGGCACTTTGCCTCCTCTGCATATCAGGATAGCAAGGATTATGCTGTGCAACACCACCTGCTGAGGGGATTAAAGAAGACGTGAAGGGAGATAACTAAAACTGGAAATCCCTTCACTGGCCAGTGTTCCACTGGTGGTGGAGCTGGGGTTCAGTGCCCTGCTTATGTAACTTAATAGTGGGACTTTGCCCATAATCCTCATGTGTTATGTCATGGCTATAGCTCAACACTCAGGTTTTGCAAAGGGTTGTGGAGAGAGAATGAAGATAGGCATGAAGCCATGCTTTCCAGACCTCTAATTGAATGAGTGATGGAACCTTTGGAAATGATGTACTGCTCTGTATGCACCTCCTTCCTCCCCTGCTTGTAGGTACTTCGTTGAAAGCTCCCATCCTGATGTCATCCAGCACCTTCTCCAGGATCCTGTGATACGGGAGTGCCGCCTGAGGAACTCTGAAGGGGAGGCAACAGAGCTTATCACAGAGACTTTCACGAGCAGATCTGCTGTATGTGGGCTCCTGGTCATTCTGGGGGGTAGGAGAATTTAGACTTTCAGTTCTCTTGGGTACTGTTAGTGCAGCATTTGCAACCTAGTGGCCCTGCACTTATCTTACAACACTAAATTCCCCCTTGCACTTTAGTGACTGCTTGGTAATAGTAGGGCAACATGTTGCCTGCAGGCCCAGACCTTGCCTTTCTCTTATAGATCGCTAAGACTGCTGAAGGCAGTGGTGGCCCCTCCACTTCCCGGGTACCAGATGCACAGTGTAAATCTGACATCCCCACCGACCTTTTTGACTTTTAAACTTTTTATTTATTTATTTATTTTTATAACTGGGGAAAAAATTTTTTTTAAAGATTTATTTATTTATGTATACAAGCACTGGATACAGTCAGAAGTACGGGAAGGTGAGAGAATTCACCAGAACCAGAGCGGGGAGCAGAACAGGCAGACTGACGAAATACACTGCTGAGGGGAGCAGCGGGCGGCAGGAGAGGTCTGTGCGCCATGTGGGACCCTCGCCCGGTGGCCGGGGATAGAACTGGCACTGCAGAGGCTGCGGGCAGCTTCGCAGCTCAGTGCTCAACCGCTGCACCACTGGGGAGGCCCCGACCTTTTTGACTTTTATGAGCAAATGGACAAGGATGAAGAAGAAGAGGAAGAGACAGAGACAGTATCTTTTGAAGTCAAGCAGGTTAGTGAATGTACCCCCTCCTGGTTTCTTCTCTGAGTTGGTATCAAAACTATTCCAGCCTTTCATCAGTTAACTATCATCTGTGTGAGAAGATGGAATCCTTCTTTTCTTGGTTGGGGGGTGGGGAGGTGGGAACATCAGTTCTCTTAATGGAGTTAACCTGAGTGTCCTATTCCCCAGATTCTCAAGTCCCTGGGAAAACAGAGGAAATGGGACCTGAAGGGCATTTTTGGTAGCTGACTGAATTTAATTTTGTCTCTGCCTCTTGGGTTACTTTTCTATCCTTTAACCTAGCTGTTAACAAGCAAGATCTGAAATAGCAAACGTCTAGATAAATGGCTATTTCTTTGGGGGGGTGGACAGACCATCAGGCCCCTTAGAATATATGCTGGTTTTTTTTTTAGCACAATATGGAGGTAATGAGATTCTGAAATCCTCATGCTCACTTCTCAGGAAATGATTGAGGAACTCGAGAAACGTTGTATCCACCTGGAGTACCCTCTGTTGGCAGAGTATGACTTCCGGAATGATTCTGTTAACCCTGATATCAACATTGACCTGAAACCCACAGCTGTGCTTAGACCTTATCAGGAGAAGAGCTTGCGAAAGGTGTTTGGGAATGGGTGTGCACGCTCTGGAGTCATTGTTCTTCCTTGTGGTAAGTGCCACTTGATGGAGATTGCCAGACTCTTCTGTCTGGGTCTGCCAGCTGCTTGCCACTTGTCCTGTGCACCCTTCTCTAACTCACACCTTGCTGAGGGACTGCCAGTCAGATGACTCCTGATTCATAATTTGACAAATATTTGTGTGCTTGCTGTTGGCAGGGCCCTGGCGTAGGCACTGGGGATCTGCGGTGAACTGAGTAACCTCATGGGCATGTTTTGGTGGGGAAGGGAGAGACAGTAAACAAATCAATAAAATTGGGCAGTGAAGAAAAATAATAAGGATGGGAAGTTAGGGCAGTGATGTAGGGAGGGGTCTGTTTTATATGCTAAGGTTAGGTTCTCGTTCTTAGGTATTTTGGGGGGCTCCCCAGTGCAGAAACAGCTTGTTTCTGGAAGGCTTATTATAGAGAGTATGTCCAATAATGCCCCATTGATGCCTGTCGGATAGATTTGTCTTTAAATCCTGTCAGGTTTTGGTCTAGGACAGACCAGAGGTCACAGCAGACTCACTGAGACCCTGCTCCATACTTCAGGAGGCAGTCTCCAGGGGAATGGCCTGTAACCTGAGGTTCTTGTTATTATATTGAGGCACATCTCTGGTTGAGGAAGTGTTGCTCTTGAAAGGAATAACTTGATTTTTAATCTTGATCTTCAGATAGTGGATGGTAGTAAACAGATGCTCTGGGAGTTTCACTTCTGTCTTTGCCAGGGGTGTACACGCGCTTGTGCACCCCAGTTCTCAAGCTGCTTTTTGGGTGTGATAATGATAGGCATCTTGTACCGAGCCCCTCTCTGCAGGCTGTGCCACCAGTCCTCTGCCCCAGCAACTCCACTTTCCTCTGGCCTTCGGCAAATGACGCGTGGGCTTTGGTTTTTCCATTATTAAAATCGTGCTGAAAGGAGTGTCTCTGGTCTCTGGTTTTTTTTGCAGTCTCAGCATGGATAAGAGAGGCTGGCATGTGAAGTGGGCGTGTCTCCTTTTTATAAGTAAGAGAACCTCAGAGCAGCGATTGCCTCAAATGTCATTTGGGAGAATTAGTAAAATTAGTCTGCCTAGACTCATGTGCTTATGAGTCATTTCTGTCAATCCTTGTCCTTTATTTCAACCTGGCCTTGGATAATATCTCCCTTTGGTTTCTTGTAGGCGCTGGGAAGTCCCTGGTTGGTGTGACGGTGGCATGCACAGTCAAAAATGCTGTCTGGTACTGGGTAAACTCAGCGGTGTCTGTGGAGCAGTGGAAAGCCCAGTTCAAGATGTGGTCTACCATAGATGACAGCCAGATCTGCCACTTTACCTACTCCTTGTTGGGCCATTACCACCAGAAGGTCCTGGGAGGCTGAGCGAATCATGGAGTGGCTCAAAACTCAGGAATGGGGCCTTGTGATTCTAGATGAAGTTCACACCATCCGGGTAAACAGACTGAGAGCTGAGCTGCTCACTCATTGTCCACACAGAATTGTCTTCCAGCTGTTGTGCTGAGGGAGGAATTATTGTGTGGTCTATCCATCTTGCTAGAAATGCATGTTGGGTGGAGCTTTTAGATCATTAGTACCTGTGGGGTAAGGGTGAGTGGTAGAAGGATGTCCATATTCACAGCCTCCTTCGCCACTGACTGATAGTCATTTAGGAAATGATATTAAATTCCTTTCTCCAGCTTGCTGCTTATTACAGGTCAAACTAACCCTTAGTCCATTTTTTGATGACCCCGTGAAAACTGGGTTAGGAGTACTGAAAAGTCTTTGAAACACAAATCATTTCTACCTCTTGTTCTTTTCATCCTTCTGTATGGGTCTAAAGTGATAGTTAAGCATTGTCATCTAGTCATCCTTATCTAGAGCCAGGTTTCTGTGGGCCAGGAACTTGGGGCTTAGTCCATGTGGTGTGAAGCGAGAGTGAAGTTCCAAGACTGTATGTGTTACTCGAGCATGGAAAATGTAATAGTGTGATTATTTGCCCAGCCAAGATGTTCCGGCGAGTGCTCACCATTGTGCAGGCCCACTGCAAGCTGGGTTTGACTGCAACCCTCATCTGGGAAGATGACAAAATTGTGGATTTAAATTTTCTGATTGGGCCCAGGCTCTATGAGGCCAACTGAATGGAACTACAAAACAACGGCTACATCGCCAAAGTCCAGTGTGCTGAGGTAACTGTCCCCTTCCCGGCACAGTCTCTAAGGGTTAAGGGGAAATGGATCGGGTCACTTCCTCTGGCACAGGTACACTGGTCAGGGCCAGAGCAGACTGCTGCCCCCTCACACAGTTCCCAGGGGCCTCCCCACCTCACAGACTTGTGAGGCAGAGTTGCTTGTCCAGGGGCACCAGTCAGTGAGTGCAAGTCAGTACGCTAATCCAGGCTGGCCCAACTGCAAAGTGCATTTGTCTCCTCATCCTCTTCTCCGGGAGTGAGTGCTTCAGGGTGTTCTCGTCCACCCTCTCTGCTGTGAGGTTCTTGGTTGGTCTTGTGTGGGTGACCGTCCAAGCTATCTCTAGTGTCAAAGCCTGTTGGTTTTGATGCCCCTCAGTGATTACTTGTGGGTGTCAAGAATAGGTTATTTCTAAGAACACATTTTTCCCAATTTTGTTTTGTAATGATTGCCTGTACAGGTAAATGTTAAAAATGTATGTTCAAAGGTAAGTCTTCCCAGAGGGAACGATTAAAACCATTTCTAGAGACTGAAGTAGGTTTGCCTCTGTTTTGAAAGGATGGAAAGGAGCCTGTTGGTGAAATATAAACTTTCTTTGTTGGAAAAAATCCCTTAGCCTTCAGTTCCGGCTTTGTAAGCAGTGCACATCTTCTGAAAGAGCCTGTCAGAATCATTGAGGCTCCTTGTTCCATCTAGAACACCTTCCCTCCCACCCCTCCAACCACTGTCTTAGAACTTAGTTTGTCATTCTATTGCCTTTTTGTTATTTTGCCTCCTGTGTGTATTCCCTGACCTAAACAGCTTTAGCTGTTTTTTTGGAATCTTTACATATATGTAAATAGAATCAGGTTTAAATGTTCTTGTATGACTTCTGTCTTTTGTGCAATATTTTTAATTTTTGCATATGTTGTTTTTTTACAGATGCATGTAGCTGAAGTCCATTCCTTTGATTTGCTCTGCCGTGTCCCATTGTACAAATACACCACAGTTTAAATTATAATGGAATATTATACAACAGTTAAAAAACGCCATTTCTAATGGTAGACATTTGGGTTGCAGTGTTGTTCTGTTAACACCTTTATCAAGATTTAGTTTAAATTTCATAATATTCCCCTGTTGTAAGTGAATTCTCTGCTTTCAGTCAATAGAAACAGTTGTGCAGCTGCCCTGCAATCAAGTTTTAGAACATTCCCACCCCTTTTCCTTATGCTCATTTACAATGAATCAAATTTCTGACTCCCAGCCCTTGGCAGTCACTGATTCTGTCCCTAAACTTAGATCTTTTTTGCTTTTACTATCATGATAATGTTGCTACAAATATTTTTGTATGTGTGTGTGTGTGTGTCAGAGTTTTTGTAAAGTCCTATTGTTCACTGTGAACTGTGACCCCATAGTAGTATGTCACGAACATGATAGAGAATCTGCCAGCATGCAAAATATGTATTAAGGGAATAGTGTTTCAGAAAAACTGGTAAGTGTGATGTGGTATTCCTTTTGTCTTAATTGGTATCTTTTTGTTTACTAATGTTAAGTATTTTTTCCTATATTTGGGCCATTTATGTTTCAGATCTATGAGATACAAGATTTTAAGTATTGTGAAAAACTTGCTTTTGCTATAAAGAATTAAGAACTATAGTCATATGGTTTACAGGAAACCAGAAAGTATAACAACAGCAAAACCTGTGGATTTGAGCTCAGCAAAGGTTATGAGTAGGGTCAGTAATGGCCACGGAGCAGGTTTTCTGATCCAGCAGACGGGTAAAGGAGGAGTCAGAGTCCTCAGTGGCTTTTCAAGGTCTTTTATTTAGATTTATCAGGCACATGGCAGGCAGGGGTGCTGGGGGGCTGGGAGGGCTGCCAGCAAGTCTTCACTTTATCTGGGCTCTCCAGCGTTCTCTGCTTCTCTCTCAGCTTCCGTTTGTTCTTGGCTTCTTCTCAGCTTCTGCTGGCATCCCCATGACGCCGCTTTATAAGCCCAGTCTTAGCCCAGGTGAATCCCGTCTACCTGTGCCCACACCCTATTCCAGGTGCCCACCATCAGGCATGCATTCAGGACCTCAAGGATCTATCATCTATCCTGATGGCAGGAGGGCAGAAAAGCCTGACTTTTTCCTTATCTTACATTATGGTATTAGGTATCACTAATAACTTAAGCTAATTCCACATTGAAGAAATGGTCTGGAATGATCACACAGAAGTTGCACTGGTCACAGTCAAAACCCAGAGCCCGTCAGGGTAGATATTTACTGCCTGTTTCAGTCCTTTCTGGGTCCTTTTTGTTTGTCCACAGCACTGAGACTTTTACAACTCATTGCACTTTAATATATTTACCCAAACATTCTTCAACTTCTCAGCAACCCTAGCACAGAGAAAGCCCTATGGAGTGTTACTGTCACTCTTTTTTTGTATGCTCAGATAGTCTCAGATGTGACCAGTGGGATCACCTCAAGCTGGCTTCTCTGTTCATTTGGCATTTCCCCATCATTTCTTGAGTACTTCCTTGCTTTTTGGCACAGCAAGATATTTCTGGCTCACCTGGTACTTGTTCTGGGCCTGGAATTAGCCATTTCTCCACAGAGCTCTTTTAATTGAGAATGGAATTTAAAAACCAACACCTGGGTATTAGGTGTTGTTCATCACAACTAAGATGGCATTGCAAGACTGACTCAACAGGCAGCTGGGCAGTGTGTGCACGCGCATGTGCATGGAAGTTCTCAGCAGCGGTGCTGTGTATGGACTTAGGTGTCCAGATGTGATCTAAATGCATGGGATTGCTTGCGTGACTGGTTGAGAATCAGATTTTCTTCACTTGGAACTTATGTGAAAATAATTCCCTGAACATTAGTGAATTAAATCTTTGTAAGAGTGTCTGAGATCAACATTAGGGTTGTGGTGTTTGTGTCTATAGTTTTATTGAGATATAGTTCACATGCATTTGTTTGGATTTGTTTAAGGCTAATTCTGTTAAATAATGGTCTTCAGAAGTTTCTAATAGTGTGATGTTTAAACTTGCAGGCTGACTCCTGACTTTTATTGATCACAGGTTTGGTGTCCTATGTCTCCTGAGTTTTATCGGGAGTATGTAGCAATCAAAACTAAGAAGCAAATCTTGCTGTACACCATGAACCCCAACAAATTTAGAGCTTGCCAGTTCCTGATCAAGTTTCATGAAAGAAGGAATGACAAGATTATTGTCTTTGCTGATAATAGGTTTGCCCTGAGGGAATACGCCCTTCAGCTGAACAACTAAGTAATTGACAAGTTGCACCTGTTTTCCAGCTGATTTATTTATCCTATGTGAGTGCAGAGGGTGCCTCTTCGTTTCTCAAACCTCTCAGGACCTTCTTAGGATCTAAAGGCCTGATTTTGTGCCCTCGCTCGCAGGAACCAGGCAAGACAGGAATGGGTGGTTGGATTCAGAGGTTAGCGCATACAGAAAAGGGCAAGAACCTAAGTCATAAAACTGTAAGAAAACATAGGGTAAATGTTCCTTGAATTCAGTCTTGGTGTAGGGTAAAGAAAATGTCAGGCTTTTTCTGCCCTTCCGCCATCAGGATAGATGGTGGATCCTTGTCCTGAATGCATGCCTGATGGCGGACACCTGGAGTAGGGTGTGGGCATAGGTAGATGGGATTCAGCTGAGCTAAGACTGTGCTTTTAAGGGCGGTGTCACGGGGATGCCAGCAGCAGCAGTAGAAGCCGAGAAAGAAGTAGCAGAATCCGAGAGAGAAGCAGATAAGGCCGGAGAGCCCAGACTTGCTGGGGGCTGGGAGGCTGGCGGGCCTCCAAGCCCCCCCAGCACCCCTGCCTGCCATGTACCTGGTAATCCTAATAAAAGACCTGCAAAAAATCACTGAGGACCCTGACTCCTCCTTTCCCCAGTCTGCTGCATTAGAAAAACTGCCCTGTGTCCAGTCCGGCTTTTACAATTGGCGTAAGTTGGCAAGATCCATGCAGATGGGTATTGGAGCCCTCCGAAGACCTGGAGGGACTAAGGAGAACAGACTGTTTGCCTGTGATGATGCTGGAGGCGCCATGGCGGCACAGAAGGTGGACAATGTCCACGAGCTACAGGACGAGACCTGGCGTGAAGGAGACGCCCGAGAGAACCAGCCAAAAACACCCAAAAGGACCGGCCAATGACCCCTGAGGCAGCAGAATCGTTGGGGAGGAGAGGACCATGATTCAGCGCTCGCTGGTGCTGATGCAGGGAGAGGCCAATGGACTTCAACTGATGGACATGGACTGATAAACTTGGACTGACAATCCCGCCAGAAGGTGGAGGACCTTGGCAGGTTATGTTTTTTTTTTTTTTGAGAATCTGGGGGTGGCCAGTGGGCCTTGATGGCCAAAAGCAGCCTGTGCATGCCCAGCAGCCAGGTGGAGGAGAAAAGCCAACTAAGAATGCAAAAGCTGGTACTGATGCTAAGTTGAGAAGCCCTAAGCGGCTGTTAAGCAGCCTGGGTATGCTGAAGCCCTGTGAGTCTCGTAAAATCACCTGTGGGTGATGCCCTGCTCATTCTTGAGTGAGGGTGAGGAGCTGAGGAACCTGTCCTTGGGGGACGGGTGGGGAACGTAGCTTGGGGTGGAGCCCAAGCCAAATGTAGATTTTTGATCCCCGACCCATGTGCTTGTGCAGTGGGTTGGCCTGAGTGCAGGGGTCTGCAAGTCGCATTAGTGGCTATGAAGGCCGAGTGTTGGAGCGACTGCAGACAGAAACCCTGAGGGTTGGCGATTACCCCCAACAGAATAAAATTGCCAATCCCAGAGCTAGTGCATCCTGGGGGTGGATGCTGTGTGTGGCTTGTAGCCGAGACTACAGCCAGAGAAGGCCAGGAAGCCTGACGGCTCCTGGCGTGTTGCAATAGATGCCGTGAGTGATTCCCCTCCCTCGTATGAGCAGTGCCTTCGGCAGCAGATATGGTGGCTCATCTGCTGGTACCAATAATTGTCTTTTGCACTAGGTTGGTGCCCTGCCTGGACTTATTTGTGTTCTGTTGTATTTTATTATATTGTATTTTGTTATATTTGCTTTTGTGGGCCATGGCTGCATTGTTTGTTTGCTTAGAAAATTGTATATATATGTATAGACTGTATGGCAGAAAACCCTGAGGGGGTGGACTGTAGGGTAAAGAAAATGTCAGGCTTTTTCTGCCCTTCTGCCATCAGGATAGATGGTGGATCCTTGTCCTGAATGCATGTCTGATGGCAGGCACCTGGAATAGGGTGTGGGCATAGGTAGATGGGATTCAGCTGAGCTAAGACTGTGCTTTTAAGGGTGGCGTCACGGGGACGCCAGCAGCAGCAGTAGAAGCCGAGAAAGAAGTAGCAGAAGCTGAGAGAGAAGCAGATAAGGCCGGAGAGCCCAGACTTGCTGGGGGCTGGGAGGCCCGCCAGTCTCCAAGCCCCCCCAGCAATCCTGCCTGCCGTGTACCTGGTAATCCCAATAAAAGACCTGCAAAAAAACCACTGAGGACCCTGATTCCTCCTTTACCCGGTCTGCTTCATTAGAAAACCTGCCTGTGTCCTGTCCTGCCCCTACACTTGGCAATAACCTTTTGGATATGACAACAAAAAGCATAAGCAACAAAACAAAAATCAGATGTGACTAAATCAAACTTTAAAAACTTCCATACAGAAAAGAAATAAGCAGTATAATGAAATGGCAACCCTTTGAAATGGAAAGAAATTTAAAATCATATATGTGTTAAGGGGTTAATATGCAAAACATATAAGTAATGCATATAATTCTATAGTTAATACCAAAAATTCCCATTAAAATAGAGGGTTTATATAGATATTTATTCAAAGAAGACAAAGTCAACAAGTATATGAAAAGGTGCTTACCAATACTAGTCATAAGAAAAAATCAAATCAAAACCACAGTGAAATTGCACCTCACATCTCTTAGAACATCTGCCATACATATATAACAAATGCTTTGTAGATATGAAAACCCACGGAACACTGCTGGTGGGAATGTATATTGGCAAACCCACTATAGAAATCTGTATGGAATTTCCTCAAAATTTAAAAACAGAACTAGCAGATGATCCAGAAATTTTAAATACACACACACACACACACACACACACACACACACACACACATGACAGTGGAGTATCAGCCACAGCCACAAGAAAGAAAGAAGGAAATTATGCTGTTTGGATGGAACTTGTATGTAAGACATACAGAGAAAGGTAAATACTGTATCATCTCACATACACAATCTGAAAATATCAAACTCGAGAAAGAAAGAGTTTATTGGTGGTTGCCAGTTACTGACAGGGGAGGGAAATTATTGGTCAAAGGGTATATACACTCAGCTATAAGGTGAATAAGTACCAGGGATCATATTTACATTATAGTGACTATAGTTAGTAATACTGTAACAGGGTGGTCCCCAGGAAAGGGGGAGGTTCCCTGCCCCACCCAAGGGAGGGTGGAGCTGAGCAGGAAGAGAAGAAGCTGCAGAAGAGACTGAGGAAGGAAGCAGGATGGAGCCAGGAGACCTGGAGGAGGCGCATGGAGCCTAGAGACACGTGAAGAAACTGCGCTTGTTTTTTGGTCGTAGACTGGGTGACACAGATGTGGGTGAGACCCATGGGGAGGTGACAATGGCAGTTTTTATCTTGATGTTGATTTTGCTCTTTTCCTTCCGGGCTTGTCTGGTTGTTTGTGAACCTTTTCTGTGGGTCCCCACTGGAAGATGCTTTAGACTTGTGGCAGGCTTTGGGGCCTTGTTCTGGGCCGATCCCATTTGGATGGAGTTTTACCCACGAGGGGACGGGTAACTTTGGGTGCTTGATTTAGAAACTAGACTCTTTGCCTTACCTGTATTGTTTCCTAGTTTTATTAAAGTTCCTTCCCATTAAAGTCTCATGTGTTTTGTGTTGATGCGGCGGATGGCAGAACCCATTTAGAATAGGCAGGTTTGCGGGGTTTGGGCTGCCCCTCTCCCTGTCCTATAACAGATTTGGCGTCCAACGTGATTTAGGACAGAGCCATCCGTGGTTAGTCAGCCCCATGGGGAAATTGGGCTTCCCTGTGGCGCTGGCTACCATAAGCGCAAATGTGATTTTTGGTTTCTCCGGTGTGTTTGTTTCATATGTCGATTTGCTGTTGAAAAACTGGCTTGGGCTTTGTGAAGATTCTGTGTGTTTGTGTGTAATTTGTTTGTGGTGACTTGCTAAGAGATTTTAATTTGTGGAAATTGTTCTGCGCGTTTTACTCAAAAGATTAGGCAGTACATTGGACCATGTGGCCAGATCAAAGATGGCGTCTGAGGCCACTTGGAGTGCTCTTGTAAAATTCAGAGGTTCTTGTTGCTAGGACTTTGGAACTTTTCTTTCTTTCTTTTTGTAATCTCTGCTGTCTCATTAGCATTTCTAAAGGCAATAATGGTTCTTCTTTAATATGTTGCTTTGTCTTTGACTACTTCCTGCCCTGTGTCCCAGGGGTTTTGCAAGCCAACTGTGGAGCAGTGGTGTTTTAATTAGCAAATGTATGCCTGGGTGTTAAGGAAAGAGTAGCCTTAAGCAGTAACTGGTAATTGCTGGTAGCCTTGATGGATTCTTGGAGATAACTTGAATTTTTGCAAAGTCTGGATCAGAAAAATTAACAAGATTTTGTCTGAGTCTGAAAGGATTTGCTGCTGTGAGTTTTGTCTACACAATTTGTTTTGGGCATGTTTGCCATTTTGAATCGTGGATTTGTTCAATTGCTGGCGTAAGACAAGATTCTAAGTTTCTGCTTCCTACTGTGGAAGGTCTGTTATGGAAAGCACTCTTTAGGGTGCATCATATAACTGTACCAGGTTTTCATACCTGTGTTGTTGTTGTCCCTACCTAGTGTGGGGGAGGTGTAATTTGTGCTTAGATGTTTAATCTGCTCTTTCAGCGTCTGTCCCAAAGTGGCTAACAGAAGTAAGGAGATGACTCCTTTTAATTGAAAGTTAATTACTGATAATTTGATTTTGCTTTTTCAGGTTCTATTCCAGGAAACCCAAGGAGTGCCTGCTTGGTGGCTAACAAGAGATGATTCCTTTTGCTTAAAAGTTAACTGTTACTTTTATTCTTTCAGTTGCTGTACAGAATACCCCAGGATTGACTTCTAATAAAAAGTCTTCAACACTGAAAACCCTAAGGTGATAAACAAGGTCGTGTAACCCTTGTGATTAATAAAACTTTTCCTTCCTATTTCCAAAGTCTTAGGTTTGTAGGATGACAACTGGAAATTTTTCTGCCAGCAACACTCCACATTTTTTTTGGACTTTGACATTTTTTTTCTGAGCCTATGGAGTAAAACTGCAGTTACATAACATATTCTACATGGCATAACTAAAAAAAAATGTCTTTGTCTATACGTTATATGTTGTATGTCCTTGTGTCTGTCTTGGCCTAGAGAGGTTGAAAAATTGGTATACGTGGTGCCCATAGACGTTGGAAAAAAAAAAAGTCTCCAGTTATGAGAAAAACTAAAGGTTATGGTTTGATTGTCAACATTGTGCTACTGAACTAAGCCGGTGCCTTCATAGAGATTTAATATTGTTGTTTCTGCTAATTTTCTGATATTTATGGCAAAGCTTCCCAGAAATCTAAATTCAAGTACAAATTTGGTAGCCTGTCATTTGACTGATGCAAGGAAATTTTGTGGAACCTCAGTAGAGCTCCTGAGACACTCCACGAAGTTTCTCCCTTTCCTCCTGGGAAGGCATTACATGAATTTGTTCTATTTGGCTTTTACCTAATGAAGTAAAACTGGAAGGGAAGCATTGTCACTTGGGAAAATGGTAAAACTTTGGTATGTACAAAATGTTAACAGTAGTATCTGGTATGTATGTAAATTGTCAATGGTGATTGTCACCTTGTAATATTGTATAATTCAGTTGTTTAATATCTACAGGAATTGTTTCTGAAAATATAGGGAGAAAAGGTCTCAACAGATTCCTATTGATGGAACTGTTGAGAGTAAAAACTTTCCTACAAAGGACTGAATAGACCTGGAAATACACCTGACATTTACAAGTTTTCTTTGACATAATACTGGTAATTTTTTTATGCATTTTGTCCTGAATCCACAAAGTTTTGTTTTGTTTTGTTTTGTTTTGAGTAGCCAGAATCTGCAGCAAGGTTGCAATTTTTTTTCCAGCAAAGCTAACTTGTCACATTTTCTCTCCCCTTAATACCAACACAGCATACAAATAGTGGTAGTAATTTTTGCTACTTATCTTAGAGTCTGTTTTTGCATAACTTCCATAGGGATTTTGTCTGTTTTAACAAATATTGCACGTGAGTTTGATTGTGTGGCTTTGTGTGGAGTTCTTCCAAAAAGTTGAAAAAGAGCTGAACCAAGAAGAGGAGAACCTGTTTGCCTTGTTTGTAGGGTTCCAGAGACCTCCAAAGAAGGTGAGGAAGCTTGCCTCCATTGGCAGGACTGGACAACCCGGCCAACGAAAATGCCCTGGTACCCTCGAGAAGAGGAAAGCCCAGGTGGAGTCTGATGAGACCAACTTTATACCTGAAGCCTACATCAACTGGATGCCACCGGTTCGCTCTGATCCCATATGGGGTATTTCAGCAAAGCCAGCTAAACATTGCTGTTAGTTATTTCTGCCCTGTGATTTTATGCAAAAATAGGAAAAATGGTTTAAAAGTAGATTTAGTTTGCAAACTTTTGCTATGCTGTTAAAAGTTTGGGATCAAGGTTGAGAAAATTTGTGTTTTACATCAGTTGAACCATTTTAACATTTTTTCCCTGTGATTTTGATATATTTGCTGTCTTGTTTTAGCCAATGCTCCAATTTTTTTTCTTTTGGCTTGGATAATGGACTATTTTCAAGTAATGTAAAACTGTCATACTGGACATTCATGGACAATGCTGCTGACTAATTGTTGCTTCTCTTACACACATTGTAACCCTGAAAAAAGACTGTCTCCTAATATTACACCATGAGATCTGTGCCACCATAGATATGGTGGAATAAAAATTAAAAGGGGGGATTGTAACAGGGTGGTCCCCAGGAAAGGGGGAGGTTCCCTGCCCCACCCAAGGGAGGGTGGAGCTGAGCAGGAAGAGAAGAAGCTGCAGAAGAGACTGAGGAAGGAAGCAGGATGGAGCCAGGAGACCTGGAGGAGGCGCATGGAGCCTAGAGACACGTGAAGAAACTGCGCTTGTTTTTTGGTCGTAGACTGGGTGACACAGATGTGGGTGAGACCCATGGGGAGGTGACAATGGCAGTTTTTATCTTGATGTTGATTTTGCTCTTTTCCTTCCGGGCTTGTCTGGTTGTTTGTGAACCTTTTCTGTGGGTCCCCACTGGAAGATGCTTTAGACTTGTGGCAGGCTTTGGGGCCTTGTTCTGGGCCGATCCCATTTGGATGGAGTTTTACCCACGAGGGGACGGGTAACTTTGGGTGCTTGATTTAGAAACTAGACTCTTTGCCTTACCTGTATTGTTTCCTAGTTTTATTAAAGTTCCTTCCCATTAAAGTCTCATGTGTTTTGTGTTGATGCGGCGGATGGCAGAACCCATTTAGAATAGGCAGGTTTGCGGGGTTTGGGCTGCCCCTCTCCCTGTCCTATAACAATACTACATTGTATACTTAGAAGTTGCAATGAGTAGAGTTTTAATATTCTCACCATAACAACAACAACACCCAACATACTATACAGATTAATGTCAAACACATTAACTCTGTATCCAGATTCAAACAAATCAGCCATATAAATAGATCGTTAAACACTCAGAGAAATCTGAATATGGATTGGGTATTAGTTAACATTAAGAAAGAGCCCACTGAAGAATCCACATTTTAGCCCATCCCACACAGCCAGACCTGCCACCACACCATAGGCCAATAGCTGCTCTGGGGAAGGTCCCAGCTACTGTGCCCACCAAGCTCCTACTTGCTATTGGTCTTTCAAATTTTCTATTTCTTCATGATATAGACTCAATAGAGTATATGCTTCTAGGAATTTATCAAATTATCTTAGATCATCCAATATGATGGAATAAAATTTTTCATAGTAGCCTTTTATGGGCCTTTGTATTTATGTGGTATCAGTTATGTCTCCTCTTTCAATTATGGCTTATTTTGAGTTCTCTTTTTTCCCCCTTAATCTAGCTAACAGTTTGGTGATTTTGATTTTCCTTTTCAAAAACAACTTTTTATTTTGTTCTTTTCTATTATTTTTCTGTTCTCCATTTCACTTATTTCTGCTCTGAGCTTTTAATCTCCATTCTTTTGCAAACGTGGGACTGAGGTTTTTTTTCTATTTTTTTCCTCAAGCTCTCAGCTGTAAAATTAGGTTGTTTATTTGAGATCTCCCCATAGGTTTGGGAAATTTAAAATCAATATTTATTTTAATAAGCATCTGTCTCTTTTTTTCTTCCCTCTCCAATGATAGTTGATTTCTTCTTTTAGTCCTGTAGGATTTCCTCATTTCTTTCTTGTCTTTCCTTTTCCTTTTTTTTTTCTCCCCTAAGCTGATAATTTCAAATGATGTACCTTTCAGTTCACCAGTTTTCTTCTGCTTGATCCAGTCTGCTATTGAAGCTCTCTATTGAAATCTTGAGTTCTGGTCTGCATTCCTCAGCTTCAAAACTTCTGATTTTTTTTTTTCTTCAATAATGGTCTTACTTCTTGGTTGACCTAATTTTGTTCTTGCGTTGTTCCAATTTTCTTTGTTTTTCTTTTTTTCTTGTAATTCTCTTAACACGTTTAGAAAAATGATGATAACTGATAAGATTTTAAAATTAAAATATATTTTAAAATCTCATACAATTCAATAATAAAAAAAACAAACAACCCAACTAGTAAATGGGCAGCTAATATAAACATACAGTTCAACAAAGGGGATATCCAGAAGGTCAATAAGCGTATGTAAAATGTTCAAAGTGAAACACAGTTTAAAACCACATGAGATACCCTCTTACATCCATGAAATACACATATTAAAAAGATCCCCAACAATTGCTGGAGAGGTTGCAGAGATAATGGAAATCACACTGTTGGTGGAAATGTAAGCCTGCGCAGTAATTATGGAAAATGATCTTAAGAAACTAAAAAGGGAAAGAACCAGTAACCCAGCAATCCCTCTCTTAGAACATGAAGCCATCAACATATAAAACATTATGTGCTTTACAATGTTTATTGCAGCATTATTTACAGTAGCTATGGCATCTTAAGTGCTCACTGATAGTTCCCCACAACAACCCTATCATAAACTCCATGAGGATAGGGAATTTGAAGATGATTGTTTTGGCATACTTTGAGCAGCATTTTGGGGTTTTTCTTTGTAAGTTGTTAAATAATATAAAAAAACATGAAAAAAGTGAGCAAACTTGTCATTGTTTCCACAGAAATCAAACACAGGTAATATAAAAATTTATGCAAACTAAAACAGGATTCAGCAGATAGATTTTATAGATAATGATAATCTATAAAAACTAGCACATCTGTCCTGACTGGGCCCCCAGTAGAATCTTTACTCTGATCTCTAGATAGTTTGGATGAGATTGAGGAATTGGAGTGTCTGGTGGCTGTAAGTAGGACAGGGTGGATGTCCATGGCTTAGAAAGTATAAAAATCAAAATTTTAGTGCAATTAATTTAAGTCATTCACTCATGCTTTCTTTTTTTAATATGAATTTTCCACATAATTCCATTTTTTTCCTACTTTACAGAAGTAAAGTTTCCTTAGTATTTTTATCCAATGTCAAGTTTCTTCAAATGTCTCTCCAAAAAGTCTTATGATAAGAAATGTCACCATTTCAATTGGGGATCAACAAAGATCCAGCCTTTGCACCTGGCGATAGAGCTCAAGTTCAAACTTTACCTCTTTGACCCTGTAGGGTAAATGGTTTTCAGACTTTTCTGCCCTCCCACCATTAGGATTGCCCTGCATGATGGGGCACCTGCAGTTGTTACATTGTTGCAAGCTCTCTACTTACTTCTGTGGGCTATGGGAGGAGTATTGAGATAGTCACCAAGAGAAGCAGAAGCAGGAGAGAGAGAGGCAGGAGAGAGAAGCTAGAGAAGCCCAGAGTAAAGACTTGCTGGGGACCTGGAGGCCTCCTGGCATCCCTGCCTGCTGTGTACCTATTTGCCACACTACATGTAAAGCTCAATAAAAGCCTGAGAAAGCCACCGAGGGCTCCAGGACTCCTTCTTTACCAGGTCTGCTCGCATCATAAAACCTGCTCAGTGCCCATTCTGCCACTACAATTGGCATAGTCGGCAGGATGATCAGATGCAGACGGGTAAGGAGCCATCCAAAGACCTCAGGAGGGATTGAGGAGAAGGCTCTCTTTGCCTGTGACAATGCTGGACGTACCATGGCAGCACAGGTAGTGACCAAAGTCCAGGAGCTGTGGGAAGGGCTAGAGACGCTGCAGGAGCACAGGAGGTAGACAAAGCCCTGGAGCTGCAGGATGAGAACTTGCCTGGAGCAGGAGACGGCCTGAGCCTAAGAGAACCAGCTCACGACCCCTGAGGCAGCAGAATTGTTGGGGAAGAAAGGACCACGATTTGGAGCTTGCTGGTGCTGGTGCAGGAAAAGACTGATGGACTTGGACTTATAATCCCATCAGAAGGTGGAGGAGATTTAGCAGGGTAATGTTATGTTTTAGGGCCCCTGGGGGAGGATGGTATGATTTGTACACCCCAGGAGGTTGGAATCTGGGGGTGGCCAGTGGACCTAGATGGCCAAAAGCAGCCTGTGTGCCCAGCAGCCAGGCAGAGGAAAAAAGTCAACTTAGGCAAAGGCTGGTGCTGAGGTTTGGAAGCCCTGAGTTGCTGTTAGGCAGCCGATGTATGCTAAAGAAGGCCAGTGAGTGTCTTAAAATCACTTACTATTGAGTAAGGGTGAGGAGCTGAGGAGCCCGTCCTTGGGGAACGAGTGGGGAACATGGCTTGTGGTGGAGCCCAGAGCCAAAGAGCAGACCCAAGAGAGGCTGCATGTGGAGCTAGTATCCACGGATACCCGACCGATGTGCTTGTGCAATGGGTTGGCCTGAGTGCAGGGGTTTGCATGTCGCATTGGTGGCTATGAAAGACAAGTGTTGGAGTGACCACAGACAGAAAACCCTGAGGGTTGGACAATTACCCCCAAAGAGTACAGAATTGCCAATCCAAGAGTGAGTGCATCCTGGGGGTGGATGCGGTGTGTGGCTCGTGGCCAAGACCACAGCCAGAGAAGGCCAGGAAGTCTGATGGCTCCTGGCATGTGATGGCAGATGCCTGAATGGACCCCACTCCTGTGAGTAGTGCCTTGGTAGCAGAAGTGGTAGATTATCTGCTGGTGCCAATTATTGTCTTTTGCCATTAGGTTGGTGCTCTGTCTGGAATTATTTGTGTTCTGTTGTATTGTTTTTCATTGCTATTTTCTTTTGTGGGCCATGGCTGCATTGTTTATGTTTGTTAAGGGAAAATTGTATATATGTAGATATAAGTAGATTGTATGGCAGAAAACCCTGAGGAGGTGGATTGTAGGGTAAATGTTTTTCAGGTTTTTCTGCCCTCCCACCATTAGGATTGCCCTGCCTTATGGGGCACCTGCAGTTGTTACATTGTTGCAAACTGTCTTATTTACTTCTGTGGGCCATGGGAAGAGTATTGAGAGAGTCACCAAGAGACGTAGAAGCAGGAGAGAGAGAGAGGGAGGAGAGAGAAACCAGAGAAGCCCAGAGTGAAGAGTTACTGGGGGCCAGGAGGCCTACAGGCCCTCTAGCAGCCCTACCTTCTGTGTACCTGTTTGCCACACTACATGTAAAGCTCAATAAAAGCCTGAGAAATCCACCGAGGGCTCCAGGACTCCTCCTTTACCCATCTGCTGGATCAGAAAACCTGCACTGTGCCATCCTGGCACTACAGACCCTTAAGAGAACTTGGGTGGGTGGCTTTCTAAAAGGTAGGGTCGCCAGAAAAAAGACTTAAAAGTGGGACACGGAGGTGTATGGGAGATATAGTTTTGACTGCGGCATCCTGGGACGGAGTTTCTGGGCTTCTTCTGCACATGTGAGCCTATGTTCCTCCTCCTCATTAGACTTTGGGGGGACTTCAGGGAAGCGACATGGAAACCCAGGGTCTACTAGTAAAGAGATGGTGTGCACTTTGGGCAAGAATGCGGGGTACATGCTGGGAGGGGTGCCCAGTGCAGAGGGAGCGGGAATGGGAATCGCTGGCACCTTGAAACCTCCAGAGCCTGTGTAGGCAACTGAACAGACCATCGATTTTGGGAGGCCGATGAGGAAACTCCGGCTTTCTGCACTCCGGAGTATAGGTACTACTGAGTCCTGACAGGGGCAGGTGCTAGTTGTGGGGGCGGGATGTGCGAAGACCCATGTTCTGGTCCCCTCTGTAGTTGGAACAGGGAATAGTCCCCACTGGCAACAACAGGGCGGTGGGACACAGGGAAGTGCCAAAATAACTGGTGTTGTTAAATTATGTCATCACTTTTAAAGTATTGGACAAATGTCAGGTCATAAGCACTGAATAAGTGACAACTGCTATTATACTTAGAAAACACTTAGTTCTTTTCTTTACATAGTATAACAACACAAGTGCTTTAACAAAAACTAAAAAGATGGTGTGCCGATGTGTGCAAGTCATAAGCTTGCAGTGAGGGAACGCCAATTCAGGGTCATGTGTACTTTCGATCTCAAGTTGTATCTAAAGATCACACCTGCTATCAAACAGCATTGCAACTTTCACAGCACTTAGCGAAATTTTATAGTCCCACGAGACAGTGATTGTGGGTAGAGTCCTACCACATACCAAATGTGTTTAAGTTTCTAGTGTCTCTTCAGTTTTCTTGGGTCAAAGATTCCTGGTCCTTTCTGCATTGCCAGACTATTTTTTTAAAGTTTGATATTATAATGAGTTCCAAGAGTTAGTTTTTTCCCCTAGTGGATTGTTTCTCAGGTTCATTCCCTTGAAACAAAGCAACTCTTGTGAGGTAGGGAGCAGGGTAGCTCTGACAACTGTCTTACCTAGAAGAGAGCACCCTTCTGACTTCATGCCTTTCTCTAGAGCTTCAGAGCAGAGGCATATGAGCCCAGAAAGGAACAAACTTTAGATTTGAAAAGTCAGAAGCACTTTTTGATCCCCATGACCAAAATAAGCCTGTCTTGATGACAACACCACCTCCAGAAGTCATCACATTTGTGACAGTAGGGGATTTGGACCAGGCAGCCTTTAGAAGAGCAAGGAGAGCTGGATTAGCCCAGGAGCAGGCTGGCCAAAAAAGACCTCTTCATTGGAGAACCCATGAGGATAAGGTGTGGAGTAAGAAATAAACAGGCAGAGTAAGGAAATTTTGTCTACACTCTTCCCTAAGTTGACCTTTCTCTTCACAGGTGCTGTGTGGCAGTTACAATTGTCTATCACCATATGTGACATTAGTGACATCTTGTCCTCACAGGATCCCAGAATGAAGAAATTTGAAAGATTTTCCAAGGTCATTTCCTTCTGACTCCTGAAAGACCCACAGACATTGGGCAGAAAAGATTCAGCGAATTTCCAGGAAAACCCAGTTTAATGAAAATCAGTAATAAGACAATGCAGTTCACATCTTATCAAAAGGCCCTTTTTGAGAAATGTCACAGCTGAAATAAGCAATGGAAATTCCCATCTTCTCTTTTACTAGGCTTTCTTTCGATTATGCATATGAGAGGTAAAATGATTCATACTAAGTCCGTTTCTCCCAAGTTAATTTTGCTATTAAGTCAATGAGAGGCTGATGTCTTACCCTTTTATGTAATTTAATTCAACCGGATTCTGTTTTTATTTCTTCGTGTTAATCAGAATGACACATGCATATATTATTAGAGAAAAATGTATGGTCATTCAGTAAATAACTGCATATTTAAGCCTCATGTTCACTTCAGAATCACAAAAGGACAGTTGGTGCCACCTGTGATTCTCCTCATACCTTTTTAAGCCCAGAAGATTCTATGCCTTATAGGGAGACTGATACCTAACTGGGATGCAGTGATTTGGAAAGGTGAATATATGAGCTGTAAGGAAGACCAGAGCTCATGAGCCCTGTTTTTTATTTGTCCCTTCAGCTAAACCCCAGTTTACTGTACTCTCCTGAGAGCCACAGAAAATAAATATACCTCAGGTGAGTTCTTTATTCATCCTCTGCTTTATATTGTCATAGAATTATGAGGTTTTATAACCATGGATTGAATGGAAAAGGAGAAATACTGAGTTCCTGTGTCAACCCTAGCTCCTACTCAGTGTAGTAAGTTGCTTTTTACATATTTCCTTGGATGTTTTGCTAATACCATATTTAAGATTTTTTAATTGTATATATTTTACATCATTGTTCATTTTTAAACAATGTTTGCTTCCCCCCAACCCTCAGGCATAATCCCCACAGAATTTACTTCACCAGTGCACCCATGCACATCACCACAGTCCCCTGTGCTCCTCCCTCTCTTCCTCTGATCCCTTTCTCTCCTCCTCCCCTGTAGGCTGTCTCTGGTTTATAATTGTCTGTTTGTTTTTGTTTTGTTTTGTTGTATTTTGTATTGTTATTCCCCCCCATTCTTATTTGGTTCCCCTATATTCCTCCTGTAAGTGAAACAATCCGATATTTTTCTTTTCCTTCTGACTTATTTCACTGAGCATAATTCCTTTTAGCTCCATCCATGTTGAGGCACATGGCATTAGTTTATCTGTTTTTGATTGCTGAATAGTATTCCATTGTGTATATATACTGTATCTTCTTGATCCAGTCATCTATTTTTGGGCATTTGGGTTGTTTCCAGGTTTTACCTATTATAAGTAGTGCTGCAGTAAACATAGGTGTACAGGTATTCTTTTGAATCAGTGTTATATTTAGGAATTTTATTTCTCTTTCTATGAGGTAGATTAGACTATAGTTTCATGTATTCCCGTTGTAATTATATCATAATCTTAATCTCATAAAAGACAATGAAGGGGCCTCCCCAGTGGCGCAGCAGGTTGAGCGCAGAGCTGTGAAGCTGTTTGTAGGCTCTGCAGCACGGGTTCAATTCCCGGCCGGCCAGGGAGATTCCCACATGGCGCAGCAGACCTCTCCTGTCTTGCCAGCTGCTCCCCAAGCAGTGTCTTCAGTCTGTCTGCCTGTTCTGCTCCCCGCTCTGTCTCTGGTGAATCCTCTCACCCTCCTACACCTCTGGCCTGTACCCCAGTTCTTGTATAAATAAAAATAAATCTTTAATAAAAAAGATAATGAAGTATTTCCCATTATTTTTCTAATAATTTAGATGAGAAAACTGTTTCATGTAGATTTTGTGAAATACTTGTAAATAAGTTTTGGGCTTTCTCAGGATGTTTTTGATTGCATGACGATTTTGATTGTTAAACTCATTAGTCATATGATTATATTGGACTGGTATTTTTTCTTAGTATAATGTTTGTCATTAGAAAATTTATTCATTTTTATTTACATTTTAAAATGTATTTTAGTGATTTGTGATAGGATTCTCTAGGCTCTAGCTATTATATCAATAATTACCTTTATTTATCTTTTAAATTTTATTTTAGTATGTAGGTTGTTAGAAAAGAACAATCTGAGAGCTAGAATTTCAGGGTCTGAGAGTCTTAACATTTTATGCTGGCACCGGACTCTAAATTGGGAATAGAGATATTCATATTTGTGGTATTTGTGTGCATCCATTTGTCAGCATCATTTGTTGACAAGAACATATTTTCTCCACGGAATTGCTTTGGCATTTCTATTATGATCATTTATATCAAGTCAAATATATGGGTTTCTGGACTCCTTCACTTCCTGTGTTCTGTGTTAGTTCTTTTGCTAATACCACACTGCCTTGATGAGTAAGTAATTCTGGGTCAGATAATGTGAGTCTTCAAACCTTGTTATTCATTAAAATTGTTTCGGATTGTCAAGTCCCTGTCCTTCTTTAGAAAAAGCTTTAAACATTAGCTTGTTTATTTTAAAAAGCCTGCTAAGATTTTGATTTGATTGCACTGAATCTGTGTAGTATATAGTTTGGGATTAATTAATATCTCGATCGTACTGAGTCTTCTGCTTCAGCAACACATTGCCTCTTTCCATTTAGTTAGTTGATATAAAGGGGTTGAGTTTTAAACCTTTGAACCAAAGGATAGTTTTAATTTATAGTTGAAAAGAGTAAGTTGTCATTTCATCTGCTTTGTTTTCTTATATTATGTGTAGCTGTGAAATCATCCAATATTTATCTTTATCTTTCTGGCCTTCACTTCATGTGATCCCCTTAAGTTCCTCCGATTTTGCTGCAAATGGCAAAATTTCATATTTCCTTATAACTTTATAGTATTTCATTGTGTGCATGTGTTACAACTCAGTCATCTCCCTGGGGGCCCGTACATTGCTTCCATGTCTTAGCTATTGTAAATAATACCACAGTAAACATTGTGAAACATGTAATTTTTCTATTTAATAGCTTTGTATTTTTCAGGTAAATACACAAAAGTGAAGGTATTTCTCAGAAATACACAGGGTATTTCTGTTTTAGTTTAAGAAAAGTACAGTTTTCTAAAATGGCTGCACCAATTTACATCAATGCCAACGTGTATTCACATTTCTTCACTATCCTAACCAACACTTGTTAAGAGTCTTTTCTGAAATATGCCACTCTCACAGGAGTGAGATGACACCTCATTGTGGTTTTGATTTGCATTTTGCTTATTAGAAGTGATTATAAACATATTTTTATATGACTATTAACCATCTCTGTATGTTCTTTGGAAAATTTTCTATTCGTACATTTAGTCCATATTTTAATTGTCTTGTTTATTTTTGCTGTTGTTAATTTGGATGAGTTCTTTGTATACCTTAGATATTAACCCATTTTTGGTAGTGTGCGTTCTTCATTTCACTAGACTTTGAACTCTTAGTGTTAGTTCAGTTTTCAGAGTGATTCAACATTACTGGCCTATAGCACTGTTTGGAGGTAGTTTGATCACTTACCATTTTCTCATAACCAGTGACTGTTAAATGCCCAGAATAAGGGCAGTGTGCATTTTACTTATAGTCCAGGAAGGAATCACATATGCATTGCTCATTTCACTAGACTTTGAACTCTTGGTGTTAGTTCAGTTTTCTCCCTCTCAGTAGACTATCTTTTTAATCTGCTTATATTTTCTTTCACTGTATAAAAGCTTTTTAATTTGAGATAGTCCCAATTGTTTAATTTTGTTTTTATTTCCCTTGCTGTAGGTGTCAGTTCCCCCTAAAACATCTTTTTCATTGATGTCATGTAATATATCACTATGCTTTCTTCTTTTTTAAAAATACATTTTATTTCATATAATTCTTATATCATTTTTCATTTTTGCACAATGTACGCATTTTCATTTTGGTTATATTCCCCATACAATTGCACCCCTCTTATTTTGACCCTAATCCTTCCACTCCTCCCTCTCACATAGTGTGTCTCTGGTTTATAGTTGCTTATTGATTTTGGTTTTTCCTTTATTATAATTAGTATTTTTTTCCTGGTCCCTTATTTAGGTTTTCTAAATTCCTGCTATGAGTGAGACCATCCTGCATTTTTGTTTTTCTTTCTGGCTTATTTCTCTAAGCATGATCCCTTCCAGCTCCATCCGTGTTGCTGCAAATTTCATGACTTTATCATTTTTATTGCTGCATAATATTCCATTGTGTATATATACCACATCTTCTTGATCCAGTCATCTATTTTTGGGCAGGTTGAGGAATCTCCACAGAGCTTTCCATAGTGGTTGGACCAGTTTGCATTCCCACCAGCAGTGCAGGAGAGTTCTTTTTTTCCTGCATACTAGCAACAATAAATGTTGGCTTCCCCTGGCTTACATGTATCTCTTCATTGGTTTACTATTACCTACCACTCCAGTTTTGTTTACAGAGTTCTCAGAATGATCCATTAGTATATGTGAGGTCCAGACAGGATTTCTATTTTTAGGTAATAACTTTACCTAAAAAAATAAGGCATTAATTTTAATATGTGCCATTCTCACTGGTGTAAGATGGTATCTCATTGTAGTTTTGATTTGCATTTCCCTTATTACAAATTAGTTATTCTACCCTGGATTATTTTATTTGTTTTTGTTGAATCTCATCAGCTCTTTATGCAGATTTTTGTTATCAGTCCTTTATCATTAGTGTTGTGTGCAAAAATTTTCTCCCAGTCAGTAGGGTTTCTCTTTGTTTTGGTTATTGTCTCTTTTAGAAAAAATAGAAGAAGACACAAAGAAATGGAAAGTCATCCCCTGCTCATGGATTGGAAGAATTAAGATCAAAATGGCCATCCTACCAAAAGCAATTAACAGATCAGTGCTATACCAATAAAAATTTCAATGACATTCTTCAAAGAAATAGAACCAATATTGATAAAATTCATATGGAGCCCCCCAAAACCCCAAGTAGCCCAACCTCTCCTGAAAAAATAGAAGGGAATGGAGGCATCACACTCCCAGATTTCAAACTATACTTCAAAGCCATAATCATCAAAACTCCATGGTAGTGGAGCAAGAACAGACACATGGACCAATGGAACTGAATTGAAAATCCAGAAATAAACCCACAGTTTTTCAGTCAACTAATCTTTTGACAAAAGAGCAAAGAATATGCAATGGAGCAAAGAAAGTTTGTTCAATAAATGGTGCTGGGAAAACTGGGTTTCTACATGCAAAAGAAATGAAGATTGACTACTACCTCCCACCATGCACAAAAACCAACTCAAAATGGATTAAAGAACTAGACATAAGACCTGAAACCATAAAATATATAGAAGAAAATATAAGCAAAACACTACATGACATGCACCTCAAAAACATCTTTACAGACACAACACCCAAAGCAGTGATAGTGAAGGCAAAGATAAACAACTGGGACTACATCAAATTAAAGAGCACAGCAAAAGAGACAATATGCTTTCTTTTTATGTAGTTCATTGTTTTGACTCATATGTAAGTATTTAATACATTTTGGGTGTGTTTTAGTGCATGAAATTGAAGAGTGACCAAGGTCCATTAATTTACATGTAGCATCATTTGTGAAGAGATTCTCTTTTCTTCTATGTATGTTCTCCACTCTGTGGTTCTTTTATCATATGTTAGATGTTGGCATATGTGTGGATTTATTTCTGGGCTTTCAATTCCATTTGTCCATGTGTTCATTTTTATTATAATACCATACTATTTTAGCTACTGCTGCTTTACAGTGTAATAGTTTACATTGGGTAACATGATGCCTCCATTTTTCTTTTTTTCCCCAGGATTGCTTAGGTATTCTGCATCTTTTATGGCTCCATATAAATACTATGTTTTGTTCCAGTCGCTAAAAAAAAAAAAAATTCACTGGAATTTTAATGGGGGTTGCATTAAGTCTATACGGCACATTTGGCAAAATAGTCATTTGCCTGTATTCTCATTCATAAACATGAGATATCTTTCCTTCTCTTTACATCTTGTTCTATATTTTTTAATAGTATCTTAGAGTTTTTGTTATGTAAAGCCTTTACCAAACTCCGTTGAGGTTATTCCTAGTTATTTCATACTTTCTGATGCAATTACAAATGGTACTGTTTTCTGACTTTCTTTTTCTAATTTGCATCTAAGAATGCAACAGATTTTTTATATTAATTTTTTCATCAGACACTTGACTTACATATTGTTTCTGGCAATTTTTGTTAGTCTTTAAGGCTTTCTATATATAGTGTTAGATGATAACATCTGCAAGTAATAAGTTATACTTCTTTTTTTTCTAATCTGCATTCTTTTTTAATTCTGGTTTGATTGCTATACCTAAAATTTCTAATACTAAGTTAAACAGAAGTGGTGAAAGTGGACATTGTTACCTGTTCTTGTTCTTAAAAGAAAAGCTTTCACTTTTTTATTGTTAGGTATGATATTGGCTATAAGGTTGTTTTGTATATAGCTTTTATTATGTTGAATAATCAATTGTCCTTCTACACACATTTTCCTAACAGTTTTTATCATATTTTGATTTTGTATCATGTCAGATGCTTTCTGTGTATCTGTTGATATTATCATTTTGGTTTTATCCTTTCCTTTGTTGATGTAATGCCTTACTTTAATTGACTTGCATCTGTTAGACCATCCTTGCACCCCTGGAATAAATTCCACTTGGTCAGGGTGTACGATCCTTGTAATATACTGTAAATTGATTTGTGAGTATTTTATTGTGAATTTCCACATCTGTATTCATCATATAAGTGATCTGTAGTTTTCTTTTTTTTTTATTCCCTAGTATATATTTGGTTTTAGGATAATGTTAACCTCTTAGAATGGGTTGGGAAGTATTCCATCTTTGATTCCTTGGAAGGTTTGATAGAATCCATTTGCAAAGCATTCTTGTCTTAGGCTTTTGTTTATTGGGAGATTTTTATTGCTGTTTCAATTTCCATAATTGATACCACTATTCAAGTTATTGTTTCTTCCTCTATAAACTGTTGTTCTAGAAATTATTAATTTCCTCAAAATTATCAGTTTTTTGGCATCTCTTGTGATAATTTATATTTCTCTATATATTCTATGTAGCAATTTCCTCTCATATATTTATAATTTTATTTATTAAAGTGACTTATTGATTTTGTTTATCTTCTTGAAGAACCAAATCTTGGTTCACTGATCATTTGTATAGTGTTTTTGATTTCTATTTCATCTCTTATTTTTATTATTTCCTTTCTTTGTTTTATTTTCATTACTTCCTTTCTTCTGCTAACATTTTGGTTTGTTTCTCAAGTTGCTTTAGATGTGCAGTTATTTGTTAATTTGTAATTTTCTTGTCTGTTAATGCATGTCCTCCATTTTGCACACTGACTGTGTGCCTCCCCCTCCAAAGCAGTCTTCTGATTCTGGAGTCCTTGCTGTGGACATAAACACTTCAGTCAACAACAACAGAGAGGCTCTGTATTGCAGCTATCCTTCTCTCTCTGGGGTTATACTGCCCTGTTCCAAATAAAATGCTATTAAAGTTTTTCCTACACTCTGCTGTGTTGCCTTTCTTTGTGTAAACAGTGGTCATCTAGTCCTCTTGGGACCATGGTATTTATCTTCACTCTTTTGCTAGCTTGCTGTATTCCTGTGTCCTTTCTGACCAATTCTTTTGCTCTGATAACTTCACTTGTCATCTTATTGACTAATGTTACATGAGTTCTTATTTTCATTTTAGACCTTCCTTCTTTGTTCTGAAATCATGTAACCATTAGTAGAATAAAGAATTCCATCTGTATGTTCCACAGGTATTTTGGCAACAAATGAATGTCTCCCTCGCTGTGACCCAACCTCTGAATCTGTCATGCTTCCCCTGGCTTACACATACCTCTTCATTAGTTTACTATTACCTACAACTCCAGTTTTGTTTACAGAGTTCTCAGAATAATCCATTAGTATATGGGAGGTCAGACAGGATTTCTATTTTTAGGTAATAATTTCACCTAAAAAATAAGGCATTAAATGTTCTCAGTGTATCAAATAAAAATATATGTGTATAATTTAAAGATAAATATAAATAGGTCAGAGCATGAGAACAAGTTGTGCTTTTTTTTAACTATTTATGTATCTCCAAAGTAATCAGGGTTGTAATAGTCATCATTTATAATTTTTTTAAACTCTAAATAATGAATAAAGTAAGACTTTCCAAAAATATTTTCCATGTTCCTGATTCTGGGTCCTCAAATTGATTAGAAATGTGTTGTTACAGATATCAGTTTCATTCAAGGATGTGACTGTGGAGTTAACCCAGGAGCAATGGCAGCAAATGAACTCTGCTGAAAGGACCCTGTACAGAGATGTGATGCTGGAGAACCATAGCCACCTGGTCTCAGTGGGTCAGCAGACCTTTTCATGTGACTCCTTCTGGAGTGCAAATTCTGTTTTTTCTTTTTTAATGTTAGTAATTTTTGTTCAGTATATTTACCAGAAAATAAAACTCAGCACTTTTCAGTGTGCAAGTTAACCAGATATGTACAGTAGAATATAATCATTGAAACAATGATTTGGAATATATTCATCATCCTAAAACGATCCGTGTAGCCATTTGCAGTGAGTCCCCTCCCTTGATCCCTACCTCTCAGACCCTAGCAATCAGGGATCTGCTCTCTGTTGCAATAATTTTGCCCTTTCTTGAATTTTTTATATATATATATATTTTATTTATTTTTTATATAGAGGCATGTTTTATTTATTTATTTATATTTCGTTTGTTTGTTTTGTTTATGCATGCACTGGGTACAGTCAGAAGCGCGGGAGGGTGAGAGAATTCACCAGAGCCAGAGCGGGGAGCAGAGCAGGCAGAAGGACCGAAGTACACTGCTGAGGGGAGCAGCGGGCGGCAGGAGAGGTCTGTGCGCCATGTGGGACCCTCCTTCGGTGGCTGGGGAGCAGCCGGGGATCCAACAAGCGCCGGGGAGGCTTTGGGCAGCTTCGCAACCCAGCGCTCAACCGCTGCGCCACCGGGGAGGCCCTTGAATTTTTTATAAATGGAAAACTGAAGTACATAATCTCTTGTCTGGCATCTTTCACTTAATCCTTTGGAGACTCATGCAGGTGTGTATGTATTTCTAGTTTATTTTATTATTCTTTTGTATGCTTATTATTTTCCTTTCAGTTGATAGACAAATGTTTGTTTTTTTTTTCCTAGTTTAGAGCAATTGTGAATACAACTGCTGTGCACATTCACATACAAGTCTTTATGTCAAAATGTTTTAATTTCTATTTTATAAATACCAAGGTGTGTACTTGCTGGGTTTTGGAAAGTTTATGGGTAGCTTTATGAGAAACTGCCAAATGTTTACAAATTGGCTTTACTGTGTTTTTTTTTAAAGATTTATTATTTATGTATACAAGAACTGGGCTAATGACCAGATGTGTGGAAGGGTAAGAGGATTCACCAGAGACATAGTGGGAAACAGAACAGGCAGACTGACTGAAATACACTGCTGAGGGGAGCAACTGGTGAGATAGGAGAGGTCTGCAGCACCATGTGGTATCTCCCTAGAGGGCTGGGATTGAAACCATGCTGCAGAGGCTGCAGGCAGCTTCACAGTGCTGTGCTCTACTACCTGCACCACCAGGGGGGCCTGGTTTTACTGTTTTTTTTTTTAATAGTTTTTTTTTTAATAGAGGCATGCTTTATTTATTTGTTTGCTGGTTTGTTTGTTTGTTTTGTTTATACATGCACTGGGTACAGTCAGAAGCGCGGGAGGGTGAGAGAACTCACCAGAACCAGAGTGGGGAGCAGAGCAGGCAGAAGGACCGAAGTACACTGCTGAGGGGAGCAGCGGGCGGCAGGAGAGGTCTGCGCGCCATGTGGGACCCTCCTCCGGTGGCCGGGGAGCAGCCGGGGATCGAACCGGCGCCGCAGAGGCCGCGGCAGCTTCGCAACCCAGCGCTCAACCGCTGCGCCACCGGGTAGGACCATGGTTTTACTGTTTTTAATGCTAATAACAATGTGAGAGTTCTCATTACTCTTCAGTTACATTTCGTTATTATTTTTAGCCATTCTACTTTGTGGGTTTTACTTTGCATTTCCTAGTGATTAACAGTGTTGAACTCTTTTTTCATGTGCTTTTTAAATCATTACCTGTTTTAATAAAGTATCTAATCAAATCTTTAGTCCATTTTTTTGTTTGTTTAGCTTTTTTTGTTTTAGATCTTGTTGAGTTGAAGGAGCACAAATTTTCATGAAAAGGGGCTTTGCAGACCTTTTTTCTCCTCTGACTTGCCTTTTTTTTTTTTAAAAAAAAATTAGGTTGCTTTTATTTTGTGAGTGTGTGTGTTTTTATAGTTTTAAGTAACATTATTTTATAACACTGTAGCTTCCAGGAGTAATTTTCTCACCTCAGTAACTGCATATATCTCACCATACCCACTTATTATTTTCGGGTTTTATATATACTTTCAGAAATGCATGGGCCTCCCTGGTGGCACAGGGGTTAAAGTCTCAGCGCCATCAAGCTATTGCCAGTCATTGCAGCATGAGTTCAATCCCCGGCCAGGGAACTAACCCACATGGCACAGCAGACCTCTCCCACTGCTCTCCTCAGCAGTGTATTTCAGTAGATCTGCCAGCTCTGCTCCCCATTCTGTCTCTAGTGAATCCTCTCATCCCCCACACCTCTGGCTTACACTGCATTTCTTGGGTACATAAATAAATAAATCTTTTTAAAGAATAAATAAAAAATACTTTTTGTATGGACTAGTTATAGATGATAGGAATGAACTCAACTTTACTTCAATGGTTACATCTTACATAACTATAACAAAGTCAACAGACATAACCTCTATTCCATTTTTCACATTGGGGATTAATATAACCACCACCATAATCAAAATACAGTATAATTCTATCACCACCACACTCTAGACTTCATTAGAGTCATATACATCCTCTCTTTCATACCATCCTAATCTCTGCCAACACCTGGTCTTCTTATTTTCACTACAATTTTGCAATTTCAAAACATTGTATAACTGGAATCACACAGCATTTGATGTGTGAAGATTAAGATCCATGCAAGTTGTAGTGTGTATCGGTAGTTTATTATTTTTATTACTACATAGTACTCTCTATGAATATCATAGTTTGTTTAACCAGTCATCTATTGAAGGACACTTTGACTGGCTATAATTTTTAACTATTTTATGTAAAACTGCAGCGAACATTGGCGTTTAGATTTTTATGTGAAAATAAATTTTATTTCTCTGTGTAAAATGTCCAGGAATATGATTGGGATTATATAGTAAGTGTGTATATATATATATATATATATATATATATATATATTTAAGAAACTGCCAAACCTTGCCACAATGACTACAACCATTTTGCATTTCCACCAGCAGTATATGAGGAATCTAGTTACTTGCTATTTTATTTTTAATCAGGTTGTGTTTTGTTTGTTTGAATTGTGGGATTTTAGTAGTTCTTCATATATTTTGTATAATGGTCTCTTATCCAAAATATCTTCTGCAAATATTATTTCCCGGTCTGTGGCTTGTTTTCTGATTTTCTTGAAATTGTCCTCACAGAGCAGAAATTTATAGTTTTAACAAATTTTAGTTCATCAGATATTTCTCTTTAGGATTTTGCTTTTGATAGTGTATTTGAAAATAAAAATCACCATCATACTGAAAATCATCTAGATTTTCTCCTATGTTATTTTCTAAGAGTTTTATATTTTTGAATTTTGCATTTTGGTCTATGATCCATTTTGAGTTAATTTCTGTAATGCTGCATGTTGGTTTATGTTCTATGTATTTTTTATTTTCAATTTTTCTTCTCACCACTAACCCTTTGACACTTTTTATCCTCTCCTACCCCCACTTAACCTCAAAAGCTTTGCTTTCTTTATTAGTGTCTGAAACTTTTCATAAGTAATTTGCTTTGTTGAATCATATGCTATGTAAGCTTCCAATATTTGTCTTTGTCATTATGACTTGATTTACGCAACATAATTCCTTTGAACTCCTTCCACTTGCAGTAAATGGGTGCATATCCTCTTTCCTTATGACTGAATTGTACTCCATACTGTGAATATACCACATCTTGATGCAAACCTGTTAGTGGGCACTTAGGTTGTTTGTGTGTATATTGTAAATAATGCTGCAGTAAACATTTCAGAACACATAATGTTTTGATTTGATGGTGTCATGTGCTTTGGGATTGTTGGATTCTACAGTATCTCTATTTTTAGTTTGTCTTTTTTTTTTTTTGCTTTTTTTAAATTGTTATTGAAATACCATTATTTACATCTTTGGTAGTGTTTTGACTTGTAGGATTGCCCCCTCCCCTTTCCTGTGTGTAGTCAGTGTAGCCCTTCCATCTCTGAAGCACTCACATTCCTTTACCATAGTCCATTATATTCTTCCCCTTCTAATTTTCCTGTTCCCACCTATCTCCCTCACCTCCCCGACCCCCCCCCCTGCTTAAAGTTGAAGATCAGTGTTCAGTTTTTGAGGATTCGTTTTAAAGTTTGTCTTTTGCTCTTTGTTTTTTCTATATTCTACATATAAGTGACAACATCCAGTATTTCTCTTTCTCCTTCTGGCTTATGTCACTTGGTATAAGACCTTCAAGCTCCATCCATGTTGCTGAAAATGCCATGAGTTTACCTTTTTTGATTGCTAAATAGCGTTCCATTGTGTGTGTAGATATCACATTTTGATCCACTTGTCTGCTTTTGAGCATTTAGGGTTTTTATATATCTTGGCTATTTTAAATAGCGCTGACTAAAAATATATGAATGCAGGGCCTCTCCTGTAGCTCAGTGGGTTAAGCGCAGCACTGTGAAGCTGTCCGCAGCCTCTGCAACACGGGTTCGATTCCCGGCCAGCCAGGGATATTCCCACATTGCACAGCAGACTTCTCCTGTCTTGCCTGCTGCTCCTCTCAGCAGTGTATTTCAGTCTGTCTGCCTGTACTGTTCCCCGCACTGTCTCTGGTGAATCCTTTCACCTTCCCGTGCCTCTGGCCAGTACCCCACTTCCTGTATAAAAATAAATCTTAAAAAGAAAAAAAAACCATGGGAATGCAGATTTCCTTTCAAATTAGTGCTTTTGTATTTTTTTAAGATTTATTTATTTATACAAGAACTGGGGTACAGGCCAGATATGCGGGAGGTTGGGAGAATACACCAGAGACAGAGTGGGGAACAGAACAGGCAGACAGATGAAACACACTGCTGAGGGGATCAATTGGCTAGACAGGAGAGGTCCGCCGTGCCATGTGGGACCCTCACCGGCAGGACAGGGATCGAACTGGTGCTGCAGAGGCTGCGGACAGTTTCACAGCACCGTGCTCAACCACCTGCGCCAGCAGGGGAGGCCCTTTGCATTTTTTAATTGCTACTTGGGAGTGCAGGGGGGTCTTGCTGCCCCAACCAGGTAAGACACTGGCAAGCAGCAAAGAAAAGGGCCTCACACTGTGGGGTCTAAGCTCAAAGAGCCTCACACTGTGTGGCTGAAGAAAAAGGGCCTCACACCCTGGGGTCAAAGACTTTTAAAGAGCCAGACTGTGGGGCTGAAGATTCCTTGTGCCTCAAACTGTGGTGCTGCAGATTAAACATCCCTTTGTTTTTTGTTCTTGGTCATAATAAGAAAGAACTTCTCAGTAAATAGATTGGGCAATAAATTATAAGAATATTGTAAGTATGTGGCATGGAAAATTACTTGCTTAAATATTAAACACTGAATAATTTGGCCCACTTGACAAAGGGAAATAATTATTGTGCAAGGCCATGTCTGATAAGCAACCCAGAGTTGGTCATAATAATATTCCTCATATGGAAGTTCCGTAGAGAAGCCTTGTAATGAATCATGAAGTTGATTATGCTAGGAATTTCTAGGTAGAAGAAAAAAGTTCTAATAACTGATTACCAGGAAGCAACTGGTTTCTAGCTGCAGGCCATATAGATGGAAGAGTCTCCTGATATTGTAGCCTTGGCGACAGGGCAGTACCAAGGACTATTAGCTGACCTAGGTAGTTGTTTAGGCTGAAATAATGAGTCTAAGTTTTAATTATCTATTAACTTTTAAGGTCGTTTCTTTTCTCAAAAACACGTAGGTGACAAAATGTCTATGGGAAAGGAGTGTACTGATTGTTTTATTTTGCTTCTATGCATACGATGATGTAATCCCATCGCTTGCTGATCACAAAAATCTACAAAGAGCTGATGAAACTCAACAAAGACAAAGAAAATAATCCAGTTAAAAATGGGCAAAAGAGCTAAAAAGAAACTTCTCTGAAGACGAAATGCAAATGGCCAACAGGCATATGAAAAAATGTTCAACATCACTTGTAATCAGGGAAATGAAAATCGAAACTACAATGAGATACCATCTTACACCAGTGAGAATGGCACATATTAAAAAAACTAGCAACAACAAATGTTGGCGAGGATGTGGAGAAAAAGGAACTCTCCTGCACTGCTGGTGGGAGTGCAAACTGGTCCAATCACTATGGAGAGCTGTGTGGAGATTTCTGGACCTACTAAACATAGAGCTTCCATATGATCCAGCAATGCAACTCCTAGGTATTTACCCAAATGACACAGAAACATTAATTCCAAAGAGCAGCTGCATGCCTTTGTTTATAGCAGCGCTATTTACAATAGCTAAGCTATGGAAACAACCCAAATGCCCCAAAATAGATGACTGGATCAAGAAGATGTGGTATATATACACAATAGAATATTACTCAGCATTCAAAAAAGATAAACACACACAGTTTGCAGCAACATGGATAGATCTAGAAGGGATCATGATCAGAGAAATAAGTCAGAAAGAAAAAGAAAGATACCAGATGGTCTCACTCATTGCAGGAATTTAGAAAACCTAAATAAGAGACCAGGAAAAAGACTAATCAATACAAAGTAAAAATCAAACTCAACAAGCAACTATAAACCAGACATACACTATGGGGTGGGGGAGTGGGAGGGGAGGGAGGGGTGGGTAAAGGAAGGACTAGAGTCCAAATAAGGGGGGGTACAATTGTATGGGGAATATAACCAACATGAAAATGCATACATTGTGCAAAGATGAAAAAAAATGTAAGAATTATATAAAATAAAATATTTAAATATAAAAAATAATAATAAAGACCTGCTGAGACCCTCAGCAGGAGATGCTTGCACCAAAATAAGAGTGTTTTGCATCTGCCTCACCTCCCCTTCCTTTCAGCCCTTAAGAAAGTTTCACCTAGGCCGTCTCATCCTTTCAGGGACACCTGACCCAACATTTTGCTGTAAGCTGATCTCCGGCAGTATTGCTGGGTCCTATGGCAGATCCTGTTTTTTTTTTTTTTCATTTAATTTTCGTTTTTGCACAATTATGCATTTTCATATTGGTTATATATAGTCCCCATACAATTCCCAATACCCTTGTTTTGGTCCTACTCTCTTCCCCTTCCTCTCCTCCTCCCCAGTGTGTCTCTGGTTTATAGTTGCTTGTTGATTTTGGTTTTTACTTTATTATAATTAGTCTTTTTCCTGGTCTCTTATTTAGGTTTTCTAAATTCCTGCTATGAGTGAGACCATCTGGTATTTTTAATTTTCTTTCTGGCTTATTTTGCTGAGCATGATCCCTTCCAGCTCCATCCATATTGCTGCAAATTGTGTGAGTTTATCTTTTTTGATTGCTGAGTAATATTCCATTATGTATATGTACCACATCTTCTTGATCTAGTTATCTATTTTTGGACATTTGTGTTGTTTCCATAGTTTATCTATTGTAAATAGTGCTGCAATAAACATAGGGGTGCAAAACTCCACACTGCTTTACACAAGGACTGGGCCAGTAATCTTCCCACCAACGGTGAAAGGGTTTCTTTTTCTCCATACCCTTGTCAGCGCTTTTTCTCATCTTTTTGCTATGGGCCATTATTTCTGGGGTGCGGTGGTATCTCATTGTGGTTTTGATTTGTATTCCCTGACCATAAATGATGATGAACATTATTTCATATGCTTATTGGCCATCTGTATGCTTCTACCAGGCAATTTCAGAGACAGGACAGTCTCTGTCAGAGGTTTTCTGCTTCTTTTCCCTCCTCAGAGATTGGCTGCTGGATGCTTCTTTTCTTCTTTCTTCTTTCTTAAATTAATTTTTTAAAATTTTTTCATCATTGTTCATTTTTTTTAAATAATAAATTTTATTTTTATATTCCCCATACAATTGCAACCGCCCCATTTTGATCCCAATTCCTCCCCTTCTGCCCTCCACCCCCCAAAAAATGTCTCTGGTTCATAGTTTTTCGTTGATTTTGATTTTCACTTTCTTATAGTTATTCATTTTCCTGGTCCCTTATTTAAGTTTTCTAGATTCCTGCTATGAGTGAGACCATCTGGTATTTTTCTTTTTCTTTCTGGCTTATTTCGCTGAGCATGATCCCTTCCAGCGCCATCCATGTTGCTGCAAATTGCATGTGTTTATCTTTTTTGAATGCTGAGTAATATTCCATGGTGTATATGTACCACATCTTCTTGATCCAGTCATCTATTTTTGGGCATTTGGGCTGTTTCCAAAGCTTAGCTATTGTAAACAGTGCTGCTATAAACATAGGGGTGCAGGTGCTCTTTGGAATTGATGTTTCTGTGTCCTTTGGGTAAATACCTAGGAGTGGAATTGCTGGATCATATGGAAGCTCTATGTTTAGTAGGTCCAGAAATCTCCACACAGCTCTCCATAGTGGTTGGACCAGTTTGCACTCCCACCAACAGTGCAGGAGAGTTCCTTTTTCTCCACACCCTCGCCAACATTTGTTGTTGCTAGTTTTTTTAATATGTGCCATTCTCACTGGTGTGAGATGGTATCTCATGGTAGTTTTGATTTGCATTTCCCTGATTACAAGTGATGTTGAACATTTTTTCATATGCCTGTTGGCCATTTGCATTTCCTCTTCAGAGAAGTTTCTTTTTAACTCTTCTGCCCATTTTTTGACTGGATTATTTTCTTTGTTGTTGTTGAGTCTCATCAGCTCTTTGCAGATTTTTGCGATCAGTCCTTTATCATTAGTGTTGTGTGCAAAAATGTTCTCCCAGTTGGTGGGGTTTCTCTTTGTTTTTGTTATAGTCTCTTTTGCTGTGTAGAAGCTCTTTAATTTGATGTAGTCCCAGCTGTTTATCTTTGCCTTCACTATCACTGCTTTGGGTGATGTGTCTGTAAAGATGTCATTGATGTACATATCACGTAGTGTTTTGCCTATATTTCCTTCTATGTATTTTATGGTTTCAGGTCTTATGTCTAGTTCTTTAATCCATGTTGAGTTGATTTTTGTGTATGGTGTGAGGTAGTGGTCAAGCTTCATTCTTTTGCATGTAGCGACCCAGTTTTCCCAGCACTATTTATTGAACAAACATTCTTTGCTCCAATGCATAGTCTTTGCTCCTTCATCATTGTTCATTTTAAAATAATATTTGCATCCCCCCAACCCTTCAGGTGTGGTCACTATAGAGTTTCCTTCAACAGTGCACCCATTCTCCATCACCTCAGTCCCTTGTGCTCCTCCCTCCCTCCCTCTGATCCCTCTCCCTCCTCCTCCCCTGCAGTATGTCTCTGATTTATAATTGTCTGTTATTGCTTTGTTGTGATTTTTACTGTAATTTTTTTTTTTGCACTGATGTCTTATTTGGCTCTCCTATATTCCTGCTATATGTGAAACCATGTGATATCTTTCTCTTTCCTTCTGGCTTATTTCACTGAGCATAATTCCTTCTAGCTCCATCCATGGTGCTGTGAATGGCACGAGTTTATCTTTCTTGATTGCTGAATAATATTCCATTGTGTATAGATACCACATCTTCTTGATCTATTCATCTATTTTTGGGCATTTGGGTTCTTTCCAGGTTTTACCTATTGTCAATAGTGCTACAATAAACGTAGAGGTACTGGTGTTCTTTTGAATCAATGTTTTGTGTCCTTTGGCTAGAACCCTAGGAGTGTAATGGCTGGGTCAATGGTTGCTCCATTTTTAGTAAACTGAGGAACCTCCAGACATTTTTCCATAGTGGTTGGAACAGTTTGCACTCCCACCAACAGTGCAGGAGAGTTCCTTTTTTTACCACATCCTCTCCAATACTTGTTGTTGCTAGTTTTTTTTAATATGTGCCATTCTCACTGGTGTAAGATGGTATCTCATGGTAGTTTTGATTTGCATTTCCCTGATTACAAGTGATGTTGAACACTTTTTTCATATACCAGTTGGCCATTTGTATATCCTATTTGGAGAAGTTTCTTTTTAGCTCTTCTGCCCATTTTTTGTCTGGATTATTTACTTTGTTTTTGTTGAGTCTCATCAGCTCTTCATAGATTTTTGTGATCAGTCCTTTATCATTAGTGTTGTTTGCAAAAAATTTTTCCCAGTCGGTGGGGTGTCTCTTTGTTTTGGTTATTGTCTCTTTTGCTGTGCAGAAGCTCTTTAATTTGATGGAGTCCCAGCTGTTTACCTCTGTCTTCACTATCACTGCTTTGGATGATGTGTCTGTAAAGGTGTCTTTGAGGTGCATGTCATGTAGTGTTTTGCCTATTTCCTTCTATATATTTCATGGCTTCAGGTTTTATGTCTAGTTCTTTAATCCATTTTGAGTTGGTTTTTGTGCATGGTGGGAGGTAGTAGTCAAGCTTCATTCTTTTGCATATAGCAACCCAGTTTTCCCAGCACCATTTATTGAACAAACTTTCTTTGCTCCTTTGCATATTCTTTGCTCCTTTGTCAAAGATTAGTTGACTGTAAATCTGTGGGTTTATTTCTGGGTTTTCTATTCAGTTCCATTTGTCTGTGTGTCTGTTCTTGTTCCACTACCATGCAGTTTTGATGATTATGGCTTTGTAGTATAGTTTGAAATCTGGGAGTGTGATGCCTCCACCCCCTTCTATTTTTTCAGGAGAGGTTTGGCTATTTGTGGTTTTTGGTGGCTCTATATGAATTTCATCAATAATTGTTCTATTTCTTTGAAGAATGTCATTGAAATTTTTATTGGAATAACATTGAATGTGTAGATTGCTTTTGGTAGCATGGCCATTTTGATAATGTTAATTCTTCCATTCCATTTCTTTGTGTCAACTTCTATTTCTTTTAGCAGTGTTTTATAGTTTTCTTTGTATTGGTCCTTTACCCCTTAGGTTTATTGCCAAGTATTTGATTGTTTTTGTTTCAATAATAAAAGGGACTTTTTAAAAATTTCTTCTTCTTCAGATTTTTTTAAAAGATTTATTTTATCTATACAAGAACCAGGGTACAGGCCAGATGTGCGGGAGGGTGAGAGGATTCACCAGAGACAGAACAGGCTGACTGACCAAATAAATACACTGCTGAGGGGAGCAGCAGGCAGGACAGGAGAGGTCTGCTCACCATATGGGTTGCTCCAAGGCTGGTGGGGAATGAACCGGCCCTGCAGAGGCTGTGGACAGCTTCACACACTGCACTCAACCACCTGCACCACCAGGGAGGCCCTTCTTCAGTTTGTGCATAGGAAGGCTACTGATTTTCGTGTGTTGATTTTGAATCCTGCCACTTTACTATACTGATTGATTAGTTTAATTAGTTTTTCTGTGGAGATTTTGGGGTTCTCCATGTATATTATCATATCATCTGTGAATAGTGATAGTTTGACTTCTTCTTTTCCTATTTGGATTCCTTGTATGTCTTTCTCTTGTCTTATTACTCTGGTGAGGACTTCCAGTATTATATTGAAAAGCAGTGGTGAGAGTGGACATCCTTGTCTTGTTCCAGATCTTAATGGAAATGCTTTCAGGTTTTCACCATTGAGAATGATACTGGCTATGGGCTTGTTATATATGGCCTTTATGATGTTGAGGTATGTTCCTTGTATCCCAAGAATTTCAAGGGCCTTTATCATAAATGGGTGTCGTGCTTTGTCAAAAGCTTGGAAGAAACCCTTTGAATGTAATGAATGTGGGAAATCTTTCAGCCACATATCAGGCCTAAGGAATCATTAAAGAACTGATAGGGGAAAGACCATGTAAATGTGATGAATGTGAGAAGGCTTTCGAACTGAAATCAGGTTTAAGATAACATCATAGAACTCACACAGGGGAGAAACCCTTTAAATGTGGTAAGTGTGGGGAACTTTTGGTGAGAAATCACAACTCAGAGGACATTACAGAATTCATAAGGGGGAGAAACCATACAAATGTGATCAGTGTGGGGAAGCTTTCAGACAGAAATCAAACCTCAGAGTATATCACAGAACTCACACTAGGGAGATACCCTATTAATGTGAAAAACCTTCAGGCAGAAATGAAATCTCAGAAGATATCAGAGAACTCATACTGGGGAGACACCCTCTTGTAGGGGCAGGAAGGCACAGAGCTCGTTCTCTGTGATCCTATGCAGATGGGTAAAGGAGAGTCCTGGAGGCCTGGGTGGCTTTCTCAGGCTTTTATTGAGGTTTGGTATGCAGTGTGGCAACCAGGTACATGGCAGGCAAGGGTGCCAGGGGGCCAGGAGGCAGGTAGGCTTCCCAGCCCTGGCAATTCTTCACTGTTTACTGGGCACTCTGGCTTTCTCTCTCCTGCCTTGGCTTCTCTTGGTGAATATAAATATTGCAGCCATGGCCCACAGAAGTAAACAGTACAACTAAATATAACAGTGTAACAAAATGCTGGTGCCGCCATCTGCCATGAGATCATAATAGAGGGAGGGAAGAAAAGCCTGAAAATCACTTACCCAACACCTATGAATATAATGAATGTGGGAAAGCTTTCAGTGAAAAGTCAGTCCTGGGCCTCCCCGGTGGCGCAGCGGTTGAGTGCTGGGTTGTGAAGCTGCCTGCGGCCTCTGGGGTGCCAGTTCGATCCCTGGCTGCTCCCCGGCCACCAGAGGAGGGTCCCACATGGCACGCAGACCTCTCCTGCCACCTGCTGCTCCCCTCAGCAGTGTACTTCAGTCCTTCTGCCTGCTCTGCTCTCCGCTCTGGCTCTGGTGAATTCTCTCACCTTCCCGCGCTTCTGACTGTACCCAGTGCATGTATAAACAAAACAAACAAACAAACAAATAAATAAATAAAAACATACCTCTATTAAACGTAAATAAATAAATAATAAATAAAATAAAACTACGCTATTAATTTTAAAAAAAAAAGAAAAGAAAAGTCAGTCCTAAGAAAACATCAGCAAACTCACACAGGAGAGAAACCCTATAATTGTAACCACTGTGTAGAAGCTTTCAGCCAGAACTCAACCTAAGAGTACATCAGAGAACTCACATAGGGGAAAAACTGTATAAATGTGATAAATGTGGGAAAACTTTCAGTCAGAAATCAAGTCTTATAGAACTCACACAGGGAGGGACTTAATGATAGGAATATGAGAAGTATGGAAAAACTCTGAGACAGCTCAAAAATCAAATCTCACAATACAAAAGAACATACAAGAGAGAACTCCTATAAATATAATAAACACCTGGAAGTTCCTCTGCAAAATATAAATTTTTCACTAAACATCATAGAACTTACACAGGAGAGAAATACTTGTAAAATCTTTTATGTAGGCGGTTTTTCATTGAAAGTATAGATGGTAGGACTCACCCAGCAAAGAAACTATATAAAGATAGTGAATAAGATATGTGTGCAGTAAATCTTTAGAAAAAACATACTTCAGAAATGTTCTGGAAACCATGGGCTTCATGTGGCAAATATAGAAGAATACAAGATGGAAGGAAATAGGGTAAAAGAGTGACTTTGGAATGGATTTTTCACCATATATACTTTTTCTGTGATGTTATAAAGTTGTTCTCTGTTGAGCTTTTACAGGTTTGGTGATCCTTAATACTGACATATACTTGCCAATCTCCCAGTTAACAAAGCCTATGAATATTTTCAGACATTTGCATTAAGTGTATATCAGAAATGTCAAATCAGAGATACCCCTGACAACATCCTGAATGACCATGGTTTGTTGTTGGCTGAGTTTTTGCTTTTCTTTTCACTTTGATATGTAATTGAGATGTAGCGCTGTATAAATTTAAGGTATACAGAATACTGACTTGACATATATATGTTGTTTTTGAATGATCATAGTTATTATCCATAAATCAGGTAAATGTCAGGGAAGGATAGTCATCATTTCAACACAAGTGGGAAATTCTTTGCCAACACATGATATCTCATTAGATACCTGATAACTGAGTTGGGAATGTGAAAATTTTCAACTAGTTATGAAGCTTTTTTTTTTAATAGAGGCATGCTTTATTTATTTATTTATTTGTTTGCTTGTTTGTTTTTGTTTATACATGCACTGGGTACAGTCAGAAGCACGGGAGGGTGAGAGAATTCACCAGAGCCAGAGCGGGGAGCAGAGCAGGCAGAAGGGCTGAAGTACACTGCTGAGGGGAGAAGCGGGAGGCAGGAGAGGTCTGCGCGCCATGTGGGACCCTCCTCCGGTGGCCAGGGAGCAGCCGGGGATCGAACCAGCTCCTCAGAGGCCGCGGGCAGCTTCGCAACCCAGCGCTCAACCGCTGTGCCACCGGGGAGGCCCTAGTTATGAAGTTTTTAATGGAAAAACCTGTCAATTTATAAAAGGCATGTATTTTTCTTAATATAAACTTTTGTCTTATATATGTTTAATGAAATATAATTCTGAATCATAGACATTCACTAGAAGAAGCAGCTTTAAAAGAACAACTATAGCTACATAAACTAACAGCATTAAATGTATGTGGATATTTTCTGATGTTTATGTGAGTTTGCATTTGGGCATGTATTATTTTATATTTGTACTGTAACTCAACCTTAATATGTATAAATTATGTACCCCTTACTTAGTGACTATTCTGATATCAGCTATAATTTGCTACCCATCTATTAACAAATAAAATTTTCGGGCCTCCCCGGTGGCGCAGCGGTTGAGCGCTGGGTTGCGAAGCTGCCCGCGACCTCTGTGGCGCCGGTTCGATCCCCGGCTGCTCCCCGGCCACCAGAGGAGGGTCCCACATGGCGCGCAGACCTCTCCTGCCGCCCGCTGCTCCCCTCAGCAGTGTACTTTGGTCCTTCTGCCTGCTCTGCTCCCCGCTCTGGCTCTGGTGAATTCTCTCACCCTCCCGCGCTTCTGACTGTACCCAGTGCATGTATAAACAAAACAAACAAACAAACAAATAAATAAATAAATAAAACATGCCTCTATTAAAAAAAAAAACTTATATAAAAAAAAAAAAACAAATAAAATTTTCACAGGAAGTAAAATTCAGAATCCCCTACTGCCGCAGACCAGCTTTCGGCAAAATGTCGTGTCAGGAGTCCTTGAAAGGAGGAGACGGCCTAGGTGAAGTGAAAGGCGCTGAGGGGAATGGGATGAGGTAGTGAGGACACACTGACACTGGTTGATGTGAAGTATCTTCTACTGAGGGGCTCAGCAGGTTCTTTATACTTTTTTAGCAAGCCCTGAGATTACATTATCGTGTGCATAGAAACAAAGCAGAAACAATCAGTGCATCCCTTTTTCCATAGACTTTTGGCCACTACGTGCTCTCAGTAAGAAGGCAAACTTCAAGGTTAATAAAAAACTAAGCCTTACACTAGAACTCATTGTTTCAGCTAAATAATAACCTAAGACAGTAGATAGCCACCAGTACACCCCTATCAGCTAAAGCCTAAGCAAGAAAAGACTTTTCTTATTCGCATGGCCTTCAGCCGGGGACCGGCTGCTACTCAGCTATCAGAATTTTTTCTACCTAGAAACTCCTTAACTCAAATAGCTTCATTTAAAAACTTTCCCCAAAAATTTCAAAAGACTGCAAAAGAAGGACTTACTATAATTATTGTGTTATAATGCTTGTCAGGCATGTTCAATAAATTGTCTCCCATTGTCAAGTGGGACAAATTGTTTAATAACTAATTTCTAAACAGATAATTTTCCGTGCCATTTACTTACAGTCTGCTGATATGTATAATTTATTGCCTAATATATTTTCTGATATTTTTTCCTCTTTTTATGACCAAGAACAAAAAACAAAGGGATGTTAAATCTTCAGCCCCACGGTGTGAGGCACAAGGAATCTTTGGCCCCACGGTGTGAGGCCCTTTTTCTTAGCTGCTTCCCAGTATCTGGCTGGGGCATCAAGGCCCCTGCAGCACCCTACCACATTCACTGTCCTGCTGCCTTCCTACATAGCACATATAGGAAAGTTCATTGTCAGTAAGCTGTTTCTTTTCAAGAAACCAAACAATGTTTTCTATGTACTTTGGTATCTTCAAAATTATCAATACATGTAAAGCATACATTTTAGCAAACACACACAAATACATATGAATATACATATATAAATTCAAATATATTTCTTTCAGTGTGATTATTTCTTTAGTATCAAGAATATTGATAAGTCCTTTGAGGTTACTTTTCATTTATGGTATGGCAGGATTTTTTCATTTCTAGGATTTAAATTTTATTGTAGTTTCTCTCTGCTGTGCTAACCTATCTGATCTTGCATTTGTGTAATTTTTCCACCAGGGCTGTTTTATATGCTGCTTGATATTTGTTGTCTTAGCAGTTATTTGGGACCTGTTTGTCCTTTCATCTACCAGGCTTTGGGATAGTTTTTGTCCTGTGATCTCAGGTATCTGCAGCATTCAAGAAAAGTCATCAAAATGTCTGTTTTCTTGGTTTATGGATAGGAATAATGCTCTTTCCTACTCTGGGATGTAACTAATGATCTGAGATATGACTATTATCAATTTGTGATAAAATAAATACATGTTCATTTATTTAAATTTATTTTATACCAAAATTTGTTCTAAACACTTATCTAACATAATCATTGACAAAATGCCTAACAGTAAACAATTCCTGTTAGGAAATTAATTGTACTTTGGCTCATAGAAATTTTAAGATAGAATACAATAAAGCTGAAACATAAAAGTGAAAAAATGCATAGATGGCCAGTAAATACAAAAAGAGATATCTTCAGCTTTAGTAATCAAGGAAGTACAAATTAAAACTATAATGTGATAGCATTATATATTCATTTGATTGTCCTTTGTAAGGTATTGATACCTACAACCTACAATTTCAGTTCTAACTATTTACCTCCAGAGAAACAATCAGATTGTTATGTAGATTTTTTGAACAAAGATAGTCATAGAATTTTTATTGAAAATAACCCTATCATTTTGAATTAGAAAAATTAAAAAGTGTCAATAGATAAATGTATTAATATAAACAGTAAGTATTACCTTATAATGGAATACCACTCCACAGTGAAAAGGAAGGAGCTATTAATGTTCATAACAACATTAATAATAAGATTAGATTGGTAAGAGAAATGAAGTGTAAGAAAGTAGAGATCTATGATTGTATTAAAATAAAATTCTACAAAAGACATCTAACCTAGATGAATAGGAAGGAGACCATTGACTGCCCAGGGGTAGGGGTGAGAATTAATTGGCTAGGGGAATAAGAGAATATTCTAGTGTAATGGTATCTATTGTATATTCAGATTGTGGTGGTGATTATTTTATTTTATTTTATTTTATTTTTTAATAATAAATTTTATTTTTATATTCCCCATACAATTGCAGCCCCCCCATTCTGACCCCAATCCCTCCCCTCCCGCCCCCGCCCCCCTAAAAGTGTCTCTGGTTCATAGTTTTTTGTTGATTTTGATTTTCACTTTCTTATAGTTATTCATTTTCCTGGTCCCTTATTTAAGTTTTCTAGATTCCTGCTATGAGTGAGACCATCCGATATTTTCCTTTTTCTTTCTGGCTTATTTCGCTGAGCATGATCCCTTCCAGCGCCATCCATGTTGCTGCAAATTGCATGTGTTTATCTTTTTTTGAATGCTGAGTAATATTCCATGGTGTATATGCACCACATCTTCTTGATCCAGTCATCTATTTTTGGGCATTTGGGTTGTTTCCAAAGCTTAGCTATTGTAAACAGTGCTGCTATAAACATAGGGGTGCAGGTGTTCTTTGGAATTGATGTTTCTGTGTCCTTTGGGCAACAACAACAAAGAAAATAATCCAGTCAAAAAATGGGCAGAAGAGCTAAAAAGAAACTTCTCTGAAGAGGAAATGCAAATGGCCAACAGGCATATGAAAAAATGTTCAACATCACTTGTCATCAGGGAAATGCAAATCAAAACTACCATGAGATACCATCTTACACCAGTGAGAATGGCACATATTAAAAAAACTAGCAACAACAAATGTTGGTGAGGGTGTGGAGAAAAAGGAACTCTTCTGCACTGTTGGTGGGAGTGCAAACTGGTCCAACCACTGTGGAGAGCTGTGTGGAGATTTCTGGACCTACTAAACATAGAGCTTCCATATGATCCAGCAATTCCACTCCTAGGTATTTACCCAAAGGACACTGATTATTTTATTTTTAAGATTTATTTATTTATTTATACAAGCACTGGGTACAGTCAGAAGTGCTGGAGGGTGAGAGAATTCACTAGAGCCAGAGCGGGGAACAGAACAGGCAGACTGACAAAATACACTGCTAAGGGGAGCAGTGGGCTCTGCATAAGATGTCTGCGTGCCATGTGGGAGCCTTGCCGGAGACCGGGGATCGAACTGGCATTGCAGAGGCTGCGGGCAGCTTCGTAGCCCAGTGCTCAACCGCTGCCCCACCAGGGGAGGCCCTGTGGTGGTGATTATTAAAACTATAAATTTTCAAAATTCATCAAAACCTACCAAAAATTATACCTCATACAGTTGATTTTTAAAATATAAAAGTGAACTTTAGATCATCAGTACATTATGAGATCCATACTAAATTTCCCAAGTGGCATAGATTTTGTTACTTGGGTACATATTCCCTTCCCCCTCACATATGGCATGCAACATTTAACTCCTTTCATCATAATGTCCACTGCTGCCCCAAGTTCCGTTTCCCTTTTATGCTGGAGTTGATTTCAGGGGTGACCCATGGTGCCTTTTAACAAAGAAACTGCATCCTGCATTCACTTTTACAATAGAATCACACCATAGTGATCTCCTTGAGAAAGGAGGACTGAGATCAGCAGCTAATTAGATCTTAATCATGAGCAGCACCATTTCTCATTCTCCCCATATGTGTGTTAAGACCTGGGGAAAAAATTCAAGTAGTAAATGGTTCTCTAATAAATCATAAGGTTTTATTTCATTCTTATTTATATCAATACCTGAAGAGGAATAACCCACATTAAAGGAAAAAGGGGCAAAAATGTCCCCAAATCATGCAGTGAAATTTCTTCCCACTATCATATGCTGCTTTTGACACCACAAATTATTCCACTTTCCCTTCCTCCCTCTCCCCTACTCTGTTTTCCAAATAGCTAGGGGGATTTAGATATTTGTTTACTTGGTGGATAGTATTCTGCTTTCTTCATGTTCTGAGTATCTGAGGGAGTCTCTAAATAAACTAACTTCCATATCAGTCCTCTCCTTTTTCATTCTTATGTTGTTGCTTCTCCCACCATCATGACACAGTTCATATTCTTTGTCTAGTTTCTGTGTTCCAGAAATATTGAAAATGTTTTATTCATTTAATTCTCTCTCTCCAGTTCCCTTTCTCTTTGCAGGATAACACTTCTCTTCTTTTAATGTCAATTTATAAAGCTTTCAGCAGAACATCTAAATTAGGAGTATGCTTTCCCAGCATTTTCTTTCTCATTACGTTCATTATAGAAATATTTCAATCATTATTATGATTTTAAAAGTTGTCACTTTAGTCATGACATAACAATTACTTTTTGTTTTTTTAATTCATTTTTTAATTTTATATATATTTTACATCATTGATCTTTTTTTTTTTTTTTACAATGTTTGCTTTCTTTTCTCAGGTGAAGTCCCCACAGAATTTCCACCACCAATAAACCGTTGTACCATCACCATAGTCCATTGTGTTCTTCCTGCCCTCACTTTGGTCTCTCTCCCTCTTCCTACCCTGCAGAATGTCTTAATTTATAGTTGTCTCTTTATTGTTGTCTTGTTTTGTTGTGTTTTTTATGGTTATTTTTTTTCTCTTGGTCCCTTATTTGGTTCCCCTATATTCCTCCTATAAGTGAAACCATCTGATATTTTTCTTTCTCCTTCTGACTTATTTCACTGAGCATGATCTTTTCTAGTCCCATCCAAGTTGCTGCAAATGGCATTACTTTAACTTTTTTGATTGCTGAATAGTATTCCAATGTGTATATATACCATATCTTCTTGATCCAATCTATTTTTGGACATTGGGGTTGTTTCCAAGTCTTACCTATTATAAATAATGCTGCAATAAACATAGGGGTGCAAGTATCTTTTTTTTTTTAGTTTTTTTTAGTGTTTTTTTAAAATAAATTTTATTTTTATATTCCCCATACAATTGCAATCCCCTTAATTTGACCCCAATCCCTCCCCTCCCGCCCCCCACCCCCCAAAAAGTGTCTCTGGTTCATAGTTTTTTGTTGATTTTGATTTTCACTTTCTTATAGTTATTCATTTTCCTGGTCCCTTATTTAAATTTTCTAGATTCCTGCTATGAGTGAGACCATCCGGTATTTTTCTTTTTCTTTCTGGCTTATTTCGCTGAGCATGATCCCTTCCAGCACCATCCATGTTGCTGCAAATTGCATGTGTTTATCTTTTTTGAATGCTGAGTAATATTCCATGGTATATATGTACCACATCTTCTTGATCCAGTCATCTATTTTGGGGAATTTGGGTTGTTTCCAAAGCTTAGCTATTGTAAACAGTGCTGCTATAAACATAGGGGTGCAGGTGCTCTTTGGAATTGATGTTTCTGTGTCCTTTGGGTAAATACCTAGGAGTGGAATTGCTGGATCATATGGAAGCTCTATGTTTAGTAGGTCCAGAAATCTCCACACAGCTCTCCACAGTGGTTGGACCAGTTTGCACTCCCACCAACAGTACAGGAGAGTTCCTTTTTCTCCACATCCTCACCAACATTTGTTGTTGCTAGTTTTTTTAATATGTGCCATTTCTCAATGGTGTAAGATGGTATCTCATGGTAGTTTTGATTTGCATGTCACTGATTACAAGAGATGCTGAACATTTTTTCATATGCCTGTTGGCCATTTGCATTTCCTCTTCAGAGAAGATTCTTTTTAACTCTTCTGCCCATTTTTTGACTGGATTATTTTCTTTGTTTGTGCTAAGTCTCATCAGATCTTTGCAGATTTTTGTGATCAGTCCTTTATTATTAGTGTTCTGTGCAAAAATGTTCTCCCAGTCGGTGGGGTTTCTCTTTGTTTTGGTTATTGTCTCTTTTGCTGTGCAGAAGCTCTTTAATTTGATGGAGTCCCAGCTGTTTATCTTTGCCTCCACTATCACTGCTTTGGGTGATGTGTCTGTAAAGATGTCTTTGATGTGCATATCATGTAGTGTTTCACCTATATTTCCTTCTGTGTATTTTATGGTTTCAGGTCTTATGTCTAGTTCTTTAATCCATTTTGAGTTGATTTTTGTGTATGGTGTGAGGTAGTGGTCAAGTTTCATTCTTTTGCATGTAGCAACCCAGTTTTCCCAGCACCATTTATTGAACAAACTTTCTTTGCTCCAATGCATAGTCTTTGCTCCTTTGTCAAAGATTAGTTGACCATAAATCTGTGGGTTTATTTCTGGAATTTCTTTTCGATTCCATTGGTCTGTGTGTCTGTTCTTGTTCCAGTAGCATGCAGTTTTGATGATTATGGCTTTGTAGTATAGTTTGAAGTCTGGGAGTGTGATGCATCCATGCTCTTATTTTTTTTCAGGAGAGCATTGACTATTCGGGGTTTTTGGTGATTCCATATGAATTTCATCAATAATTGTTTTATTTCTTTGAAGAATGACATTGAAATTTTTATTGGAATAGCATTGAATCTGTATATGCTTTAGGTAGGATGGCCATTTTAAAATGATTATTCTTCCAATCCATGAGCAGGGGATGTCTTTCCATTTCTTTGTGTCTTATTCTATTTCTTTTAACAGTGTTTTATAGTTTTCTTTGTATAGGTCCTTTACCACTTTTGTTAGATTTATTCCCAAGTATTTGATTATTTTTGTTTTGATAATAAAAGGGATTTTTTTTATTTCATCTTCTTCACATTTATAGTTTGTGTATAGGAAGGCTACTGACTTTTGCATGTTGATTTTGTATCCTGCCACTTTACTGAACTGATTTATGAGTTGAATTATTTTTTCTGTGGAGATTTTGGGATTCTCTATGTATATTATCATATCATCTGCAAACAGTGATAGTTTAGCTTCTTCTTTTCCTATTTGGATTCCTTGTATGTCTTTCTCTTGTCTTATTGCTCTGGCTAGGACTTCCAGTATTATATTGAAAAGCAGTGGTGAGAGTGGAAATCCTTGTCTTGTTCCAGATCTTAATGGAAATAATTTCAGCTTTTCACCATTGAGAATGATACTGGCTGTTGGCTTGTCATATATGGCCTTTATGATGTTGAGGTATGTTCCTTGTATCCCAAGAATTTCAAGGGCTTTTATCATGAATGGGTGCTACTCTTTGTCAAAAGCTTTCTCAGCATCGATTCATATTATCATATGGTTTTTATATTTCTTTTTGCTGATGTGTTGGTTAGCGTTGATTGATTTTCGGATGTTGAACCATCCTTGTGTCCGTGGCATGAATGCCACTTGGTCGAGGTGAATTATCTTATGGATACATTGTTGGATTCTGATAGCTAAAATTTTATTGAGGATTTTTGCATCAGTGTTCATTAGGGAGATTGGCCTATAGTTTTCCTTTTTTGTGTTGTCCTTGTTCGGTTTTGGTATTAGTGTAATGTTGGCTTCATAGAACGTGTTTGGTATTGTCCCTTCCTTCTCAATTTTTTGGAAGAGTTTGTGAAGGATAGACACTAATTCGTCTCTGAATGTTTGGTAGAATTCATTTGTAAATCCATCAGGTCCTGGGCTTTTGTTTTTGGGGAGGTTTTTGATTACCATTTCAATTTCGCTAATTGTAATTGGTCTGTTTAGGTGTTCTATTTCTTCTTTATCTAGCATTGGGTGATTGTAGAGTTGTAGGAATTTGTCCATCTCCTCTAGATTGTTGAACTTGTTTCCATATAACTGTTCATAGTAGTTACTGATTATTCTTTTGATTTCTGCTGTGTCCGTTGTGATTTCTCCTCTTTCATTTGTGATCCTGTTTATTTGTGCTTTCTCCCTTTTTTCCTTTGTGAGCCTGGCTAGGGGTTTGTCTATTTTATTGATTTTTTAAAAGAACCAGCTCTTGGTTTCATTGATCTTTTGGATTGTTTTTTTAGTTTCAATTTCAGTTATTTCTGCTTTAGTTTTTATTATTTCTTTTCTTCTACTGGTTTTGGGGTTTTTTTGTTGTTCTTTTTCTAGATCTTTGAGCTTCGAGATTAGGTTGTTTCTTTGAGTTCTTTCTTGTTTCTTGATGTGAGCCTCTATTGTTTTAAATTTTCCTCTTATTACTGCTTTTTCTGCATCCCATACATTTAGGAAATTGGTATCCTCCTTGTCATTCAATTGAAAGAATTTTTTAATTTCTTCTTTGATCTCCTCATTAGTCCAGTGGTCTTCCAGTAGTGTGGGTTTCAATCTCCATGAGGTAGGAGAGTTCCTTGCCTTCTTTTTATGGTTTATTTCTAGTTTGATGCCTTCATGGTCAGAAAAGATGGTTGGTATGGTTTCAATCTTGGTGTATCTGTTGATGTTTGTCTTGTGTCTCAGTATGTGATCGATCCTGGAGAAAGATTTGTGTGCGCTTGAGAAAAATGTGTACTCTATCCCCCCAATTTTTTTGGGTTTAGTGTTCTATAGATGTCTGTTAAGCCCAAGCGCTCTAGGTCTTTATTTAGATCTTTAGTGTCTTTACTTATATTTTGTCTCATTGATCTATCCATTGTTGATAGTGGTGTGTTGAAGTCTCCCACTACGTATGTGTTTTCTCTGATGTCTGTTTTCAGAGATGACAATAGTTGTCTGATATATTTTGGTCCTCCTTCGTTTGGTGAGTATATGTTACTGAGAGTTATTTCTTCTTGAAGTATTGTCCCCTTCATCATAATGTGGTGACCACTGGGGTCTCTTTTTACTTTTTTAAGTTTGAAATCTGTTTTATCTGATGTAAGTATAGCTGTTCCTGCTTTCTTTTTTGGTCCATTTGCTTGTAGGATTGTTTTCCATCCTTTAACTATGAGTCTATTTTTATCTTTTGTAGCTAAGTGTGTTTCTTGGAGACAGCAAAAGGTTGGGTTTTGTTTCTTAATCCAGGCTGCAACTCTGTGTCTTTTTATTGAAGAGTTCAGTCCATTTACATTTAGAGTTAATATTGATATGTTAGCATCTGTATTTGCCATTGTGTTTGTCTTTCCTTTGATTTTATTTATTTATTCTTTTAATAACTTTTTTTTGGCCTTCTTTCATTGTTATTCGTCCCTCTGAGGTTCTGGCTTTAGGACTCCTTGTAGTATTTTTTGGAGTGGGGGTTTAGTCATAATGAAATTCCAAAGTTTCTGTTTGTCTGGGAAGGTCCTTATTCTTTCTTCATAGAGGAAGGAGAGCTTTGCAGGATAGAGTATTCTTGGTTGGCATCTGTTTTCTTGGAGTCTGTTGACTATGTCCCTCCACTCTCTCCTTGCCCGTAGTGTTTTTCAGAGAAGTCTGATGTCAGCCTGATTGGTTTTCCTTTGAATGTTGTCTGTTTCTTCCCTCTTGTCAGCTTCATTATTTTTTCCTTGTCCTGGATTCTTGGGATCTTTACTATTATGTGTCTTGCTGTATTTTTCCTCTCGTCGTGGAAGTTTGGTATTCTTCTTGCTTCTTGTATATCAATTTTCAGCTCCTTCTTCACGTTTGGGAAGTTCTCTTCAATTATCTCCTTGAATATTTTCTCTGTTCCTCCATATGTCTCTTCTCCTTCTGGTATTCCTGTAACTCTTATATTTCCTTTCCTCATGGAGTCAGATAGTTCCCGAAGTCTTTCTTTGGTCTTTTTCCTTCGTACTTCTCTTTCCTTTTCTGTTTTGGTTCTTTTTATTTTGTGTCTTCAAGAGTGCTTATTCGTTCTTCCATTTCATCTATTCTGCTTTCATTGCTTTTCCCAGAGTTCTTTAGTGCCTCCACTAATTCTTTGATCTCCTGCATTTCTTTTACATCTTGTTCTCCTGAATTTCTTTTACATCTCCTGCATCTTTGATCTCCTGCATTTCCCTCTTTAGGGACTCAATCTCATTCTTCTGTTCGTTGATTATTTTTCCCTTATCGTTGTTTTCCTTTATGACTTCTGTCATTTTTTTAATCATGGCAATTTTAAATTCTCTTTCTGGAAGGCTCAGAAGTTCTTCCAAGTTACTGTCGTTGCAATGTGGGCGGTGGTTTTCTTTTTGTGTTGTGCTTTTTTCCTGAGGAGTTGCTAGGTTGCCTGTGTTTCTTCTACCCCCTACTGTCTGTTTTCTAATTTGCCGTATGCATTGGGACACTGTGTTGCTGGAACTGGCCAGCATCTTGGGTGATCTTCTCCGCTCCCCTCTGGCTCCTCCCGGAGCCATCTGTCGGTTTCAATCCGTCTTTACTGAAGAAATGTCCCTGTTCTAAAATCGTGATGCGGGACACACTCCCTGCTTGCCTGGTCTGCCCTGGCGGTGGGTCCCCCCTCCCCCTCTGGGCTTGGACTGCAGGCCAGAAGGGGCCTGGCGTGGGCAAACTTCCCAGGAGACCTCTGGCTCCTCCAGGAGCCTTCTGCTGGTTTCAGGCTGTCTTTACTGAAGAAATGTCCCTGTTCTATGGGGTGTTGGTGATTTTTTTTCTGGTCGCTAGATGGCGCCAGAGATCTCTCTTAGTGTCCTTGGGGAGCTGTTTTTTTCACCCCGTGGGATGGGGAACAGAGTGGGATGGTGGGAAAGGCCTCAACGGCTTTGGGGTTCTGTGTCTACCTTGTGCCCCACCATCATGGGGAACCCACGCCCTGATTTTTGTGCCCCGGGTCTCAGTTCCAAAGCCTTCAGGTCCAGGACGCGGGCTGTAGCCCAGTTCAGTGTCTGCAGAAATGGAGCCTTTTGCACCCTGCTCCCATGCCTGGGCACCTGGTTTCTGATTACTCAGTGAGGGACATTCACCTCAGTGATGGCCCCCGCGCATCTCCCCGCAAGCCTAGGTCACAGGAACGGGGACCTGGGCAGCTGCGATCCGCATTTGCTATTCAAGTGTGCCGCTTTGCTTTTCCACACAAGCTTACCAGCTGGCCTGGGGCTGTGTGTAGGTCTCCAGAGTCTTTGTTTTTCTCTAATGGCGCCTGGAGCCATTTGCTCACCTCCTCAGCGTAACCCTGCAGGGTTCTCCACAGCTCCAGTTCATGGGGTGTGGTGGCTGAAATAGTTCCTTTCCATTCACAGTCCTGCTTGATGCATAGTTTGTTTGTTGTTGGTTGTTTTAGTTTTTTGTTTTTTCCTCCTTCCTGTTGGTCGGAGAGTGCCGACTCTGTGGGTGGGGGAGGGGGCAGGGTTCTGAGCTTTCCTCCCTTCTAATCCTCTTTAATGGCAGCTTTCTTCTTTGGATACTTTGCTGGAGTCATCCATTTATCTTCCGTGTCCCAGTTCTCACTGGGACCTGCTGCTTTTCCTCCCTATTAACTTTTTTTAATGGGAGATCTTACTCGCAGAGTTTCCTCGCCACCATGTTGATCCAACTCTCTTAGTGTTTTTTTAAGATTTATTTATTTATACACAAACTGGGGTACAGACCAGAGGTGCAGGAGGGTGAGAGAATTCACTAGAGTCAGAGCAGGGAGTAGAACAGGCAGAAGGACCGAAGACACTGCTGAAGGGAGCAGAGGGCGAGGAAGGAGATGTCTGCTGAGCCATGTTGGTTTTTCCCTGGCCAGTCAGGAATTGAACCTGTGCTGCAGAGGCTGCAGGCAGCTTCACAGCACAGCGCTCAACCTGCTGCACCACAAGTATCCTTTTGAATTAATTGTGCTGCACAGCAAGGGAGGCCCGCAAGTATCCTTTTGAATTAATGCTTTTGTGTCCTTTTGGTCGATCCCTAGGAGTGTAATTGCTGGGTCATATGGTAGCTCCATTTTTAGTCATCTGAGGAACCTCCAGACAGCTTTCCACAGTGGTTGGACCAGATTGCATTCCCACTAGTAGTGTAGGAAAGTTCCTTTTTCACCACATCCTTGCCAACATTTGTTGCTGCTAGTTTTTTTAATATGTGCCACTCTTACTGGTGTAAGATTTTGTGAGATTGTGTTACAATCTCATTGTGATTTTGATTAGCATTTCTCTGATTGTGAGAGATGTTGAACATTTTTTCACATGCCTATTGACCATTTACATTTCCTGTTTTGAGAAGTGTCTGTTAAGTCCTTCTGCCCATTTTTTAACTCGACTATTTACTATTTTCCATTTATAAGATGAAGTCATGAAAAATCTATACTGTGGAATATTTAACATGGAAAATATTATCCTACTTTTTTTTTGTTTCTTTTCCCCACCTTTACATTTCCCTTGCCATTTAACCTCACAGCTCTCAGATGTTTGTGGAAGTCCAGTAGTTTCTTTTTTATTTATTTATTTATTTATTTATTTATTTATTTATTTATTTATTTATTTATAAATTTTATTGTTATATTCCCCATACAATTGCAGCCCCCGCATTCTGACCCCAATCCCTCCCCTCCCGCCCCCGCCCCCCTAAAAATGTCTCTGGTTCATAGTTTTTTGTTGATTTTGATTTTCACTTTCTTATATTCATTTTCCTGGTCCCTTATTTAAGTTTTCTAGATTCCTGCTATGAGTGAGACCATCCGGTATTTTTCTTTTTCTTTTTGGCTTATTTCGCTGAGCATGATCCCTTCCAGCGCCATCCATGTTGCTGCAAATTGCATGTGTTTATCTTTTTTGAATGCTGAGTAATATTCCATGGTATATATGCACCACATCTTCTTGATCCAGTCATCTATTTTTGGGCATTTGGGTTGTTTCCAAAGCTTAGCTATTGTAAACAGTGCTGCTATAAACATAGGGGTGCAGGTGTTCTTTGGAATTGATGTTTCTGTGTCCTTTGGGTAAATACCTAGGAGTGGAATTGCTGGATCATATGGAAGATCTATGTTTAGTAGGTCCAGAAATCTCCACAACAGCTCTCCATAGTGGTTGGACCAGTTTGCACTCCCACCAACAGTGCAGGAGAGTTCCTTTTTCTCCACACCCTCGCCAACATTTGTTGTTGCTAGTTTTTTTAATATGTGCCATTCTCACTGGTGTAAGATGGTATCTCATGGTAGTTTTGATTTGCATTTCCCTGATGACAAGTGATGTTGAACATTTTTTCATATGCCTGTTGGCCATTTGCATTTCCTCTTCAGAGAAGTTTCTTTTTAGCTCTTCTGCCCATTTTTTGACTGGATTATTTTCTTTGTTGTTGTTGAGTCTCATCAGCTCTTTGCAGATTTTTGTGATCAGTCCTTTATCATTAGTGTTGGGTGCAAAAATGTTCTCCCAGTTGGTGGGGTTTCTCTTTGTTTTTGTTATTGTCTCTTGCTGTGCTCTTTAATTTGATGTAGTCCCAGCTGTTTATCTTTGCCTTCACTATCACTGCTTTGGGTGATGTGTCTGTAAAGATGTCTTTGATGTGCAAATCACGTAGTGTTTTTGCCTATATTTCCTTCTATATATTTTATGGTTTCAGGTCTTATGTCTAGTTCTTTAATCCATTTTGAGTTGATTTTTGTGTATGGTGTGAGGTAGTGGTCAAGCTTCATTCTTTTGCATGTAGCGACCCAGTTTTCCCAGCACCATTTATTGAACAAACTTTCTTTGCTCCATTGCATAGTCTTTGCTCCTTTGTCAAAGATTAGTTGACCATAAATCTGTGGGTTTATTTCTGGATTTTCTATTCGATTCCATTGGTCTGTATGTTTGTTCTTGTTCAAATACCATGCAGTTTTGATGATTATGGCTTTGTAGTATAGTTTGAAGTCTGGGAGTGTGATGCCTCCATTCCCTTCTTTTTTTTTCAGGAGAGCTTTGGCTATTCGGGGTTTTTTTGTGATTCCATATGAATTTCATCAATAATTGTTCTATTTCTTTGAAGAATGACATTGAAATTTTGATTGGAATAGCATTGAATCTGTATATTGCTTTTGGAAGGATGGCCATTTTAATAATGTTTATTCTTCCAATCCATGAGCAGGGGATGTCTCTCCATTTCTTTGTGTCTTCTTCTATTTCTTTTAACAGTGTTTTATAGTTTTCTTTGTATAGGTCCTTTACCTCTTTTGTTAGATTTATTCCCAAATATTTGATTTTTTTTTGTTTCAATAACAAAAGGGATGGTTTTTTTGATTTCTTCTTCTTCAGATTTATTGTTTGTGTATAGGAAGGCTACTGACTTTTGCGTGTTGATTTTGTATCCGGAAGTCCAGTAGTTTCTTAAGGTGTTTTATGTTGTCAAATTGTCATATAAATGTACAATATTTGTTTTTATAATTCTGACATGTTTTGTTGCATATAGTTTTTTTTCAATTTTTTCCATTTTAATGAAAAATGGCTGTATTTCATATTTTCATGTCAATATGTTATTCCATTGTATGTACACATACATAGTACATCTCTTTTTGAATCATTCATCCATTGAAACTGATTTAGGCTACTTCCATAGCCTAACTATTGCAAATAGTGCTGCTGAATTATTGTGGTATGTGTGGGGCTTTTTGTTGATGGTTTCATATTCTGTGGATATATGCCCAAGAGTGGGTTTGCCATGTCTTACAGTGTTTATATTTTTTTTATTTTTAAGCTAAAACCAGATTGCTTTCAGTAATAGTTTCACCAGTTCAAATTCTCAATAATGGTATAAGAGGGTTCCTTTTCCTCCCTCCAACATTTATTGTTGGGAGTTTAAGAAGTTTAGTTTAAGAAGTTTAGTCTGCCTCTCTCTTATTTAGAGAGCTGATGAACATTTTCTCATGTGTCTTTGGGCCTCCTGGATATTCTCTTTAATGAATTGTCTGTAAATATCTGATATCCATTTGTTAATTGGGTTATTTGTTGTTTTGTTTAATTGTATGATTTTTTCAAATATCTTAGCTATCTTGTCAGTTACAAATAGTCTAAATATTTTTTTTCCCATTCAGTAGGTTGTCTCTAATCATATTTTCTTTGGCTGTATAGAAGGTTTTTAATTTGAGGAAATTCCATCTGTTATTTTTGTTTTTAATTCTCTCACCATGGGGTTTCAGTCACCAAAAATATCTTTATTTTTGATGTCCTGAAATGTATCACCAAAGTTTTCTTCTATGTATTTTTTGAAGGCCTTATATATAAATCTTTAATCCACTGGGAATTTATTTTTGAGAATGGTGTTAGCAACTAATTCAACTTCACTTTTATGGGTGGCTTTCTGATTTTCCCTGCACCATTTATTAAAGACTGTCTTTTTCTCTTTGGTGGTCATTCATGATTTATTATAACTATGGTGCTGGTGTATTCATGGATTTATTTCTGGGCTTTGCATTCTGTTCCATTGGTGCATGGGTCTATTTTTTGTATGGAACAATATTGTTCCATAGTGAGGTTTGAAGTCAGGTAACAAATTTCTGTTCTCGCCTTTTCTCTTAAGGTTGCTTTTGCAATTTGAGTCCTTTTGTGGTTCCATATAAATTCCATGGTTTTTTTTTTTTTTCAGTTTCATTGTAACATATTGTTGGGATATTGATGGGGGTTGCATTTAATCATTATATCATTTTAGGCAATATAGTCATTTTGTTTACACTCATTCTCATAATGAGCATGAGCTGTCCTTCCATCTCCTTTTGTTGCTACCTAAGTCCTTTTATAGCATTGTACAGTTCTCATGTATAAGTCCTTTACCTCTTTTGGTAGGTGGAGTCCAAGACATTTAATTTCTTTTTTAAAAAGATTTATTTATTTATGCATACAAGAACTGGGGTGTAAGCCAGAGGTGCAGGAGGTGAGAGGGTTCACCAGATAGAGTGGGGAGCAGAACAGGCAGATGTACTGAAATACACTGCTGAGGGGAGCAGCAGACAAGATAGGAGAGGTCCGCTGCGCCATGTGGGTTGTTCCCTGGCCAGCTGGGGATCAAACTTATGCTACAGTGGCTGGCAGTAGCCTGACAGCACTGTCTTTAACCCCTGCACCATCAGGGAGGCCTGCAAGGTATTTAATTCTTTTTGAATCAATTATAAATGGAGTTATTTTCTTAATTTCTTTTGCTTCTTATTCATTGTTAACATGTGAAGAAGCTATGGATTTTCATATGTTGATTTTAGTTCTTACATCCAAATATTTCATACATTTTGTATCAAATTTTGTATATGGAGTTTTCAGTAGGGCTTTCAGTTCTATTCCAGTGGTCAGAGTTTCTTTATTTATTACAATACCATACTGTTTTGACTTCTGTTGCTTTACTTTTTCAGGGTCTTTCCTGGTTCCATACAAATTTTATAATTGTTGTTCCATTTCCCTGAAAAAAGGATAATGAGGTTTTGATAGATTTTGCACTGAATATGTAAATTGCTTTAGGAAATATATGACTATTTTAAGGGTGTTTATTCTTCTAATTATTGAGCACAAGATATCTTTCCATTTCTCATATTGTATTTCCTTTAACAGAGTCTTGTTTTCAAGATACAGGTTCTTTACCTTCTTCATTAATTTACTCCCAGGTATTTCATTATTTTTGGTGCAGTTATAAATGGGATTGTTTTCTTAATTTCTATTCCATATAGAAATGCAGCTGATTTTTTGTATTGCTTTTGTGGTTTTCCTTTTTTTTTGTCACTTAAGTTTTTTTTTTTATTGAGATAGCATTGATTTATATTGTTGTTTGTAATATGGAAATATAGGATATACCTTCTGCTGATGTTAACCATAGCACTCCCACCACCAAAGCACCTGTAGTCCATTACCATAGTCCATTGGTCTTCCTCCCCTTTTTAGGGTCACTCCTCCCTCCACCACCCCCCCGCCCAATATAAATATCTCAGTTCTACAGTCTTCTTTTAAAGGATAGTTTATAAGTTTGGCTTTATTTGGTTTCTCCCTATTCCACATTTAAGTGATACCATCTGGTATTAGTCTTTTTCCTTCTGATTTATTTAGCTTGACCAGCAGGAACTCTGGGTGCCAAGACAATATCCCCAGAAAAAGTGGGCTGGGGAATCCATACATATCTGTGAAGACATATCTGATGCTTATGTCATGAAGTTTTTTTGCCTGTTCTATGTATTTTATGGTTTCAGATCTTACATCAAGTCTTTTATATATTTGAGTTGTTTTTTGTGTATGGCATGAGATAATGATCTAGCATAATTCTTTTGTTTTTGTCCAGTTTATCTAATTCCATATGACTTTCAGTAATATCTGTTCTATTTCTTTAAAGAAAGCCATTGAAATTTTTATAGGGATTTCATGGAATCTGTATAATGCTTTGGGTAGGATTGCCATTCATGAGCAGGGAATCTTTCCTTTTCATTGTGTCTTTTCTTTCTTAAACAATGTCTTACAGTTTTCTTTCTATAGTTCCTACACTTCTTTTGTTAAGTTTACTCCTAGGTGTTTAATTTTGGGGAGTGATTGTAAATGGGATCATTTTCTTAATTTCTTCCTTTTCTAGCTCATTGTATGTATATAGGAATGAATCCTAGGGCAAGTTAGGGAGAATTAGGCAGCCTCAAGGACAGTGCAGGTGGGGACCTCCGGAGAGTTAGGGAAGGCTCCAGAGATAAGGACATCAAGAGGAATGTAACTAATTCCAGTGGGAATAACAAACATCCAGGACTAAGGTCAACTAGACATTCAGTAAGGAGTACAATGAAAGATAAGGAATGTGAAGATCCCCCGTTCAGTAGCAGATTGAGTGAGAACACCGAGAACTAACCAATCATAAAGAGACTGGTGGAGCTTTAGAATAATTAGGGGGAAAAGGTATATGTTCCCTGAGACACGACTCCCCTTGGCTTCCTTTCCTCCCTGGCCTGGTTCCATGGCCTGGGAGTTCCACTTTATTTCTGTTCCCTTTCTCCTCAATAAACTTTTTCTTTCTCTAAACAAACCTGCCTCTTCTCTCTTGCTTGCCTGAGCTCAGTCTGCAAATTTCCTGCTGTGGAACACCAACCCGTGGTGGTCTAGTGGCTGGAACTCAGTGTTGCCCCTGCAGCCTGGGATCCATTCCTGGCTGGGAGACTAGGTCTGAAAACCTACAATTCCGGTATTAGGAAGACAACTGACTTTTCTGTATCAATTTTGTTACCTGTTGCCTTACTGTCCTCATTCATTGTTTCAATTAGTTTTTCAGTGGAGTCTTTAAGGTTCTCTTTCTTTATTATCATGGTATTTGCAAATACGATAATGTTACATCTTCTTTCCCAATTTCTTTTTATCTCCTTCTCTTGGCGAATTCCTCTAGCTAGGATTTATAATACTACGTTGACTAGCAGTCATGAAAGTGGACATCCTTGTATTAGGTATTTGTGGAAAAGCTGCCAGGTTTTCACCATTGAGAATGATGTTAGCTGTGTATATGTCATAAATGGCTTTTATTATGATGAGATATTTATGCCTACTTATTTTTCAAGGGTTTTCATCATTTTTCTTTTTTTTAAGATTTATTTATTTATGCATACAAGAGCTGGGGTACAGGCCAGAGGTGTGGGGGGTGAGAAGATTCACCAGAGACAGAGTGGGGAATGGAACAGGCAGATTGACTGAAGTACACTGCTGAGGGGAGCAGTCTCACTGCTGAGCGGGCCAGACAGGAGAGGGCTGCTGCACCATGCGGGTTGATCTCTAGCTGGCCAGGGATTGAACTCGTGCTGAGTGGCTGCCGATAGCTTCATAGGTTGCATCTTAACCTCTTGCTCCACCCAGAAGGCCCCTTTGTCATTTTCCAAATGCTGTCTCAGCATCTGTTGATATGATCATATGTTTTTATCTTTCCTTTTATTAATGTAGTGAATTACATTGATTGGTTTTTTAATGTTGAACCATCTTGATATAAATCCCACTTGATTTATACTTATAGTGCATAACTGTACTTATAAGGCAATACTTATAAAGCATTGTTGGATTTGATTTGTTAATATTTTGTTGAGGATTTTTATATCTTTGTTGATTAGGGAAAGTGTTCTGTAGTTTTATATGTGTTGTCTTTGTCTGGTTTTGCTATTAGATTAATGTTGGCTTCATAAAATGTGTTTGGAAGTACTCCCTTTTTCTAATTTTTTTTTTGGAAGAATTTGAGAATAGGTATTAACTCCTCTTTTAAGATTTGGTAGAACTCACTTTTGAAGTGTTCTGGTTCTATACTTCTGTTCTTTGGAAGAGTTTGGATTACTGTTTCAATTTCTTATTTGTGATCAGTCTTTTCAGATTTTCAATTTCTTCCCTATTTTGTCTTAAATGACTATATAATTCAACAATTTTTGTCAATCTCTCTAGGCTATTGAACTTACTGTTATATAAATGTTCAGAGTAATCTTGTGATCTGCTGAATTTCTGTAATATCTGTTTTAATTTCTCTTTCATTTTTCTGACCCTATTAATTTGAGTTTTCTTTCTTCTTTGTGAACCTAACTAGAGTTTGCTTATTTTGTTTATTTTTTCAAAGAACAAGTTTTGATTTCCTCAATCTTTTGGAATGTCATTTTGTTCTGCTCTTTTATTATTTCCTTTATTCTACTAGTTTTTGGTCTCATCTCTTCCTTTTTCCCAGTTTCTTGAGGTGAGAGATATGGTCACTTATTTGAGCTCTTTCTTGTTTCTTGATGTGGGCCTGTCTTGCTAAATATTTCCTTCTTTATACTGCTTTTGTTGTATCCCAAAAGTTCTGAGGTTATGTCCTCAATGTGATTTTTCTTGATTTTTATAAAATTTCTTTAATTTTCTCAGTAAACTAAATGTTATTCATAGTGTTTTGTTCAGTTTCTATGGATTAGAGGTTTTCCTGGTTTCACTTTGTGATGATTTCTATGGTTAGAGATGATACTTGGTATGATTTCAGTTTTCATTAATTTGATACTTGTCACCAAATATGTCATAAATCCTGGAGAATGTTCCAAATTACTTGAGAAAAATGTGTTTTCAGCATTTTTGGAGTGCAGTGCCCTGTATATGTCTACTAAGCCCATGTGGTCCAATTACTTGTTTAAGACTATTGTTTCCTCATTTATTTTCTGTCCACTTGCTCTGTGCATTAGTGAAAGTGTGGTATTTAAATCCCTACCACAAATATGTTTTTCGTTTTTTTTTACGATGTCTGTTTTCAGATAGTCATCCCTTTCATTGTTATATAGCGCCCATCCTTGTCTCTTGTTCCCTTCCTACATTGGAAATTTGTTTTAGCTGATATTATTTATTTTAACTTATTTTGTATTAGCTAATGTATGGGCCTTCCTTTGGGACCCATTCACTTATAGTTTTGTTTTACACTCCTTAAGTCTCAGCCTGTGTCTGTCTTTGGAGCTCAGGTGCATCTCCTGGTGACAATTAGCTAACTGTGCATTTTAATTGGCGAGTTTAGTCTGTTTAGTTTATTAGTTATTCACAAATGAGTGTCTGCTGTGTGATTTTGTCCTCAAATTTGTGGTTTTATCCATTTCCTTTTTCAACTCTTTGTGTTTGTTGAGACCTTTCAATATTTCATAGTGGGAGGTGGCTTCTAATTTTTTTAAAGTCTTTCAGTTTCTATTTGCCTAAGTAGACCTTTATTTTCCTTTATATCTGAAGGATAGTCTTGCAGGATAGAATATTCTTAGCTAAGAGTTTTTAATCTTTAATTATTTTTATTACACTACCTGTAGTAGAAGAACTATCCATGAAGATGGTAAGAGCCTGGGAAATGGGAGAATCAGCAACAATTTTAAAGGGATAGATAGGGAGAAGATGTAGGAATTGGATACATTTATGGGGGTTAGAATAAAAGAATGATCCTATATATTTCTGGAAAACAATTTGAAATTGTTCTGATTGAGTAAAGAACCATTCTATCTCCTCTTTAGAGAGGATTGTGCTAATAGAACAAGGATCCTAGCTGGATAGTGATTGACAGTGAAAATGTCCCTTTTGTAACAAGAAACACCTTTGGGAGAAATAAGTAGATAAATGATTCTTAGACTGGGAGGGAAGAAAAAGCCATTCAATAATGTGAAAATAAGCAAGGAGAGAGAGATTAGTTGTTGCTTTGCTTTGTGAGTAAGCTACTGATGAGAAATGTGGGCTGGATCACTGTTTTAAAGGAGCAGATAGCTCAGAAAAAACATCCATGGGAATTCTAAGAGCTGGACATAGCCAATTAATGTGTCATAAAAATTGTCATAAAGTCATTAAGGTAACTGAATCAGGCAAATGTATAGTAGGAGTCTTAGGAATTACTTGTGAATATAACATCTTAAATCCCAATAAGAATGAGCATTGGTATATTGAATCTTCTCAGGTGCCACTACTAAACCTGAAAGTTGTAAATGGGTCATTAACATTTTTGAGCAATCCTGCAGAAGGTCAGTAGATGGCGCTGCTAATAGAGTATCATCCATGTAATGATATAAAATACAAAAGAGGAAATTGTATGTGAGCAGAACGCAAGTCAGTGTCCATAAATATCTGGCACTACCCCTAACACTTACCTTAACCCTAACCCTAACCGAAATCCTAACACTACCACTAACTCTAACCCTAACCCTAACCCAAATCCTAACCCTAAACCTAACCATAACCCTAAACCTAACCCAAAACTTAACACTAAAACTAAATAAAAACATAACCCTATTCCTAACCCTAACCCAAACATTAACACAAACAGTAACCCTAACCCTAAACCTAAACCTAACCCTAACCCTAACCCTGACCCAAATCCTAATCCTAAACCTATCTATAACTCTAAACCAAATCCTAACCCTAAACCTAACCCTAACCCAAACCCAAACCTAACACTAACCCTAACTCTAACTGAAACCCTTACCCTAACACTATACCTAAACCTAACCAAAATCCTAACACTAACCCTAAACCTAACCCTAACCCTAAAAATAACCATAAACCTAAACCTAACACAAATCCTAACCCTAACCATAAACCTAACCCTAGCCCAAAACTTAACAATAACACTAACTCTAACCATAAACCTAACCCGAACCCTAACCCTAACACATACACTAACCCTAACCCTAAACCTAACCCTAACCCTAACCCTAACCCTAAACCAAATCCTAATCCTAATCCTAACCCTAACCCTAACTCAAATCCTAACCCTAACCCTAACCCTAACCCTAAACCAACACGTAAACCTAACCCTAACCCTAACCGAAATCCTAACACTTACCCTAAACTTAACCCTAACCCTAACCCTAACGCAAATCCTAACACTACCCCTAACCCTAACCCTAACCCTAGCCGAAATCCTAACACTAACCCTAAACCTTACCTCTTTTTATCTTTTTAAGTTTGAAATCTGTTTTATCTGATATGAGTATAGCTGTTCCTGCCTTCTTTTTTGGTCCATTTGCTTGTAGAATTGTTTTCCATCCTTTAACTTTGAGTCTATTTTTATCTTTTGCAGCTAAATGTGTTTCCTGGAGATAGCAAAAGGTTGGGTTTTGTTTCTTAATCCAGCCTGCAACTCTGTGTCTTTTTATTGAAGAGTTTAGTCCATTTACATTTAGAGTTAGTATTGATATGTTAGCATCTGTATTTGCCATTGTGTTTGTCTTTCCTTTGATTTTATTTATTTATTCTTTTAATAACTTTCTTTGGCCTTCTTTTGTTGTTATTCGTCCCTCTGAGGTTCTGGCTTTAGGACTCCTTGTAGTATTTTTTGGAGTGGGGGTTTAGTCGTAATAAAATTCCAGAGTTTCTGTTAGTCTGGGAAGGTCCTTATTCTTTCTTCAAAGAGGAAGGAGAGCTTTGCGGGATAGAGTATTCTTGGTTGGCATCTGTTTTCTTGGAGTCTGTTGACTATGTCCCTCCACTCTCTCCTTGCCCATAGTGTTTCTTCAGAGAAGTCTGATGTCAGTCTGATTGGTTTCCCTTTGAATGTTATCTGTTTCTTCCCTCTTGTTAGTTTCATTATTTTTACCTTGTTTTGGATTCTTGGGAGCTTTACTATTATGTGTCTTGCTGTATTTTTCCTTTTGTCATAGAAGTTTGGTGTTCTTCTTGCTTCTTGTATATCAATTTTCAGCTCCTTCTTCGCGTTTGGGAAGTTCTCTTCAATTATATCCTTGAATATTTTCTCTGTTCCTACATCTCTCTCCTCTCCTTCTGGGATTCCTATAACTCTTATATTTCCTTTCCTCATGGAGTCAGATACTTCCCAAAGTCTTTCTTCGGTCTTTTTCCTTCAAACTTCTCCTTCCTTTTCTGTTTTAGTTCTTTTTATTTCTGTGTCTTCAAGAGTACTTATTCATTCTTCCATTTCATCTATTCTGCTTTCATTGCTTTTCCCAGAGTTCTTTAGCGTCTCCATTAATTCTTTGATCTCCTGCATTTATTTTACTTCCCTCTTTAGGGACTCAGTTTCATTCTTCTGTTCATTAATTATTTTCCCCTTATCACTGTTTTCCTTTATGACTTCTGTCAGTTTTTTAATCACAGCAATTTTAAATTCTCTATCTGGAAGGCTCAGAAATTCTTCCAAGTTACTGTCGTTGCAATCTGGTAGATGGTTTTCTTTTTGCCGTGTGCTTTTTTGCTGAGGAGTTGCTGGGTTGCATGTGGTTTTTCTACTCCCTACTGCCTGTTTTCTAATTTGCCGTATTCCTTGTGACACTGTGTTGCTGGTACTGGCCGGCATCTTGGGCGACCTTCCCAGCTCACCACTGGCTCCTCTGGGGAACTTCTGCTGGGTTCACAATTTCCAGCAAAGAAAGGTCCCTGCTGCAAAATGGCGATGTGGGAACTTGCTCCCCTGCATGCCCGGTCTGCCCCAGTGGTGGGTGCTGCTCCCCTCTGGGCTGGAACTGCAGGCTAGAATGCACCCGGCATGGGCAAGCCTCCCAGCTTACCTCTGGCTCCTCGGTGAGCCTTCTGCTGGGTTCACACAGTCTCCAGCAAGAAAGTTCCCTGCTGCAAAATGCCGGTGCAGGGGACGCGCCTTTTTTTGATTTCTAATTCATTTATTTCCGCTTTGATTTTTATTATTTCCTTTCTTCTTCTGGCTTTAGGGTTTTTTTATTGTTCTTTTTCTAGTTCTTTGAGATGTGAGATTAGATTGTTTCTTTGAGTTCTTTCTTGTTTGTTGATGTGAGCCCATATTGCTATATATTTTCTTCTTATTACTGCTTTTGTTAGGGGGAAAAGGTGGTCCCAAAGCAAATTCCATACAGGCTTTGTGGACTCCACCCCCACCCCAGGTCAAAGCCAAAGACACTGGGAACTCCAAATCCCATCACCACCAAAGGGAAGGTGGCTGGGACCTGAGGGTGGGGTTAAGCAGCCAGGTGGATACAAAAGGCAGACACGTGGGCTTTGGGGGGCTCTCTCCATTTTGGGCTCTTGGCCAGCAGCAGCGTCCGGTCAGCTCTGAGAGTGACTTTGGGGTTTCCAGGTCGTCGGATCGGGTAGGACGCATTAAAGACTTTATTTCCCTATTTTCTCCCGGAGTTGTACATTTTCCTTATTTCCTTTCCTCTTGTAAATAAACCTTTTATTAACCCTTTTGTGTGTGTCTGTAGTAGAGTATTCATAAGTCCCTTTAAAGCGCGCGGGTGAGGACCCACAGCCAGGAACCCGTTTAATATCGGGGTTGCTCTATAACAGCTCGGCGCCCAAACGTGATTTGCAAGTTTCACCCGTGGCTGACCAGCCCAAAGTAATTTTTCTTGCGTTGGTCACCATAAAAGCGCATTAGGCCTGCAGGACTCGCAGTGAAACTCTTTGTTTCACGTCTTGAAAAGTTTTTTTTTTTTCTCCGCGCATACGGCTGTTGTGGGTGTGGTTTTGACCCAAACGTGGCCTCAACCATAAACTTCAGCAGTTTAATCCCTAACTTGAGTTCTTTCAGTTTTTTTCCGGCCTTGAATTTAAGTAGCCTTTTTCCATTAAATATTACCACCAGTTTGATAAGTGTAAATAATTGGATTAGACCTAGCTTATGGCACGTGATTTTAATTCTGTATACATATGTGAATGGTTTCCAAGCCATCCCTTTGCAGTCTGTGCTTCTAGGTGTTTTTTTGGTAATGTGCATAGGCGCCATGTGCTACATTCTTGTTTCTATGAGAAGTAGTGGTGGTACTTCACATATTGAGAATGTGCTGCAACAAATTCAAGCTCTTAACTTAGCGATGAAACAACAAAATCAGGCTTTTGAGTCAGCTTTTCAAAGCGTGCAGCATCAAGTACAACGACAAAATCAGATTTTTGAGTCAGCTTTTCAAAGCATGCAGGATCAAGTACAACGACAAAATCAGGTTTTTGATTCAGCTATTGGCAGTGTGAGGGACGAAAATCGTAACGTTTTTGAGTCCGCCTTTAAAAGTGTGCAGGACCAGATACAGGCCGCCCTCCATGAATGGGATATGACGCAGAAAAAGGCTAAAATAATGGTGCAGAGAAGAGATAAATGTTCTCCTTCCCATGAGGACTGCAAAAAGGCAGACATAGAAGAGGAGGAAGATATTCATATGCTAAATACCTTAAACTCGTCGGGACAAAGGCTTTCTCCACGTGAAGTGGCCCCTCCCGCACAGAGTCCTGAGGCTTCAGGACCAGGGCCTTCACCACGTGACCAGGCCCCTCCTGAGGCCCCTCCCGCACAGATTCCTGAGGCTTCACAGCCTCCATTGCCCTCCAGGGAGGTAGTTATCATGGCGTCTCCTCCCCACACTAGGAGCGGCACCCATTTTGGCAGTAACGAGCGCTCTGTGGCAGGACAGTTTCCTCTTCGCCAGCTGCCGATAGGTGGCGTGAATGAAGAGGGGAGACCTGCTGGGTACTTTTGGTCGCACCGTCCTTTTTGCACCGGGGACCTCCAAACTTGGAAGAACTCTGTTCCCCCGTACCGGCAGGCTCCTAAGAGGATGGCGGACTTGTTCGCCTCCGTTTTTCTCTCCCACCGCCCTAACTGGGCAGATACCCTTTTGTGTGTGTCTGTAGTAGAGTATTCATAAGTCCCTTTAAAGCGCGCGGGTGAGGACCCACAGCCAGGAACCCGTTTAATATCGGGGTTGCTCTATAACAGTTTTAGTTTTTTTTTTTCCTCCTTTCTGTTGGTCGGAGAGTGCCGACTTTGTGGGTGGGGGAGGGTAGCAGGGTTCTGAGCTTTCCTCCCTTCTAGTCGTGTTTTATGGCAACTTTCTTCTTCGGGTAGTTTGCCAGAGTCACCCGTTTATCTTCCAAGCCCCAGTTCTCTCAAGGACCTGCTGCTATTCCTCCCTATTAACTTTTTGTGTGTGTGTGGGAGGTCTTACTTGCAGCATTTCCTTGCCGCCATGTTGATGACGTCAATCCGTTCCTCTATATTTTTTCAAGATTTATTAATTTATACAAGAACCAGGGCACAGGCCAGATGCGCTGGAAGGTGAGAGGATTCACCAGAGACAGAGCAGGGAACAGAACAGGCAGACCGATAAAATACACTGCTGAGGGTGTAGTGGGCGAGACAGGAGTGGTCTCCCACGCCATGTGGGACTCTCACCTGCTGGGATTGAACTGGTGCTACAGCGGTCACGTACAGCTTCACAGCACTGAGCTAAACTGCCTGCGCCACCAGGGGTGGCCCTCTTTCTATTTATTTTTATGGTTTCAGTTCTTATATTCAAGTCTTTTATCCAGTTTGAGTTGGTTATTGTATATGGTGTGAGTGTTGTGCCCAAGATCAGCAGACTCAGCGAGCATAGCCTCCAAGAATCCAACGACAGCCGGTGCAAAAACAAAAGGGAGTTTATTACAGACTCGAGTCCGGGCTCACAGCACCTACCAACGCAGTGGCGGATTTCGAGAGCCCAGAACAGAGGAAGCAGGGGACTTAAATACGGTCACAAGCAGGCGCGAATTTTGAAACAAGCTGGCAATTACTCATTGGCTACTACAAAGGCATTTTGGCGCGCGCGGTTACAGTTTCAAACTGATTGGACGGTTAGAGATGCTGTCCCATTTATGGATAGGACTGCCCTCATTGGCGGCTGGGGTGGTCTGCTTTTTTGTCACCAAGTGGAGTGAGGGTTGTGACTGTTGAAACTCTCTCCGGAATGTGGCTGTACAAGGACCAACATATCAAGGTGGAGGATATACAAAATGGCAAAACCTCGGCTAAGCTTGGTTCCACATTCCCCCATTGTTTTTTTTTTTTTTTTGAAAGATGGCTATACAGCTAAGAAAAGAGCATAAAAAATATCAACAAAAAGCTGCTTAACATTATGGTGAAAGGACACAGGTTAGAAATGAAGGACCATGAGTTGAATGGTTTGCAATCATGTCCCTTTTAAGGAGATTCTCATTGGTCCAAGGTCAGATACTGCTGCCTCAAAACACCATCATTGGCCTTCAGGTACCCAGTCTACTCAGGCACAGCTGACTGGTTCACAGCATTCTTTATATAATTGTCTGTCAAATACGAGTATAGTTAATTTTCAGGAAACAACCAGGCAGTCATTTTTATCCTGCAGTCCAATTGGAGAGTCTACTCAGGTGAGCAATAGAGGGTTGCGACGGAAGACCTCCCAGGTCTCAGTGGAACTTGCTCAGTCTTACTCATCTGCAATTTCATCATCAGGGTATCTTTCTACTACAGAAGTAAAAAGCTGCTCTAACATCAACTAAGATTCCCAGATCTTAAAATATTATTTCTCCTGTACAAACACTAAGCCATCCCAAACCTTTACATAACCAGAGTTTTGTAGTATCGAGCCAAGCACAAATTTATTCTATAACACAGCTACCAAGCCTTTTATCAGTTAGTCAGTCTCAAAATTATGGTTACGTTCAGCCACACATAACATGCTATCTATTGTTCATTCACAGATTTATAGGTCCAGCAAAGTTGAAAAATTGCCATCTTTATACAAAACATTGACTTTTTTTGGGGTCATCTCAGACCACGACCTCTGAAAATCAGACGCTAAACCATTTATCTAGTCAGCAAGAGTTATTATCTTCAGTTACAAATGAGAATTACTCTGCTCAAACAAGGGATCTCTCTTTAGTTAGCCAGTCAGAATTATTCATCTGGTCACTAAACATCAGCTATTGAATAAAACAGGCTGCCGCCCACCAGTCTTTTTTTTTTTTTTAAAGATTTATTTATTTATTTTTATAAACACTGGGTACAGTCAGAAGCGGGGGAGGGTGAGAGAATTCACAAGAGCCAGAGCAGACAGAAGGACCGAAGTACACTGCTGAGGGGAGCAGCGGGCGGCAGGAGAGGTCTGCGCGCCAAGTGGGACCCTCCTCTGGTGGCTGGGGAGCAGCTGGGGATCGAACCGGCGCCGCAGAGGCCGCGGGCAGCTTCGCAACCCAGCGCTCAACCGCTGCGCTACCAGGGAGGCCCACCGCCCATCAGTCTTAATGCTAACCCCTTTATATATATATTTTTGTCCTTGCATAAATGAGTCTGCTACTGTAATTAAAACACTCTCTGTTATCACTTGAAGGAAACCAAGGCCAACGTTAACACATTCCTTTAGTTGTTTTTATCTCTGAAGCCTTTCTAAACTCTTCAGAGGTCCCCTCCTGCACTGTCCCTAAAACTGCCTAATTACCCTAACTTGCCCTATGTCTCATTCCTCCCCTTCTGCGAATGGAGCCCCTAACTGCAGTCAGGGAAAGGGGCGTCGTTCTGTTCAGTAACTGCTTCCTGCTGAAAGTGGTCGATGAGGGGAAACAGTCAGGGCTCCACCACAGGGCAATGATCTAAGGGACAGTGGAGGTTTCATGTTTGATGGTCTCCAGGAGAGAGATGACTTCGATGAAGGCATTGAGGCCCAAGCAAAAGAAAAACAAAAACAAATGATTTTAGTTCAAGAGTGAGGATATTTAAGAGTAAGGAGGTCACACAAATTTTTTAACTTTAGCCATTACCAGGTCTAGGGCTCTAGGGTTTTATACATACTTAATTTTACTGTAATTATCAAAATGTGGCCCTCTAAATGTTAGTACATAAAATGTTAAGTTTAAACATAATAAGGTAATTCTCCAAGATGAAGACTCAGGACATCAAAACTTTGATTATTATTGCACCTATTTTTACAGAAAAATGGAAATTTTACATCATATTTTTCTCAAACGTGACCAGACAAATTGCAAAATCACAGACTCACCAGTACCAACCAAAATTTACAACAAACAGTTCCTGTGAGCCGATGCTCAACATCAATGCACGACGAGACCTGGCCAACCATGATCATGCAAACAAAAATCCTTTACAATTATATTTTTATGTTTTATAAAACGGTTTTAAGGATATACTTTCATAAACATTTCTGGTGCAATTTTGTCAATGACAAAAAAATACAAAGCTATTCTTTATTTTATGTAGCAGCAGCTAGAGGAAGTCAGTGAGCAAGGTAGCAGTATTGTAAAGTGCCCTGGCTCAGGCTGGCCATCTGTACTAGCGAGGGGGACAATTTTGACCATTAGGTCAATCCAAAGAATTGGAGTAAAGCAGAGCAAGTGGCCCCTTATTTACCAAAAAGATGATCTTTTTGTCTGCCACTTCTAGGGTCACCTGAGGCTTATCCATATAAACAGTAAACAGGGGAGCCTGTCTCACCTCTGGGCTTCTTCAGAGAAGGTCTTCTCCTGCACCGGGTTCTTCATCAGAGGCAGCTGACTGTCAAGCCTGTGCTCCCATCCTGGCCCGTGGTTTGGGCTGGCCCCCTCTCTCTCTGGAGAGTTGGACAGTCCCTCTTTTCAGTGCCCTGTGCGATGGCACTGAAGGCATGGCCCTGGGACAGCTTCTTGCAGCTGAGGTGTCCTGGTTGCTGGCAGTGGAAGCAAGCTGGCAGCCCATTGAGAGGTTGAGGTCCCAAATGCCCTAGGGTGCATGGGGCCTTGGGTGAGTCTGAGGTGGCAGAGTACTGTGATGGCAACTGCCATTTATTGGGCCTTTTTCTTGCCTTTTTCCCTTTCTTTTTGTCTAGCTAGTCCCTTTCATATTACTGTAGGCCTTGAAGGCCGTGTCTAAAAGTGTTAAAAGGATTTTTAGGCCCTTGATTTAGTCTCTGGAGCCGGCACCTGATGTCAGAACAAGGCTGGCTAAACGATGCATATTCTAATCATACATTTTTATAGGTTTTATACAGTATCTATAAAATAGAGACCAGACCACTTGGATATTAAGTGACACCAAAACAGTGAATAATATTCAACAATATTCTTCCCAATTTTGAACAACTAAACATTATAACATTTTTTTTCACATAGTGTCTACATATAATACTGGAGAGAAAAATACAGGAAACACAAAAGTTATCATGCTGCCTCATTTGTGAAGAAGCTAACTAGTTTCCCACTATTTTTGTCATTAACTATAAAGGAAGTGTTTGGTATAAATTATTTTACTTTATCTTGTTCACCTGTCCTGTGTCTAAAATGCTACTATTTCCCACATACACACTTTTGCATATAACACCTCTACACCTCTTTGCCAGGGGCACATGGGATAAAATTTGTTTTTTTTTTTTTTTTTTTTTAACCAAGCAATGAATAGGCAATTGCCAAAATCCAGCAATGCATTACCAAAAAGGCAAGGGATTTCATAAAATACAAAACTGAAACTTTTAAATTTACTTAAGAAGCTAAAATTTTTATACTAATTTTTTTTCAATAGTATCAACAAACTTTAATTAATTGAATTCATACAAGAGTTTACATCCAAATGGCAGATTCTGTAGTGCACATGGTACAATTAACAAGCTGTATCTTATTTTTTTTTATACCATCTTTCTTTCTTTCTTTTTTTTTTTTTTTTTACAATTGCAATCCCCCCATTCTGACCCCAATCCCTCCCCTCCCGCCCCCCACCCCCCAAAAAGTGTCTCTGGTTCATAGTTTTTGTTGATTTTGATTTTCACTTTCTTATAGTTATTCATTTTCCTGGTCCCTTATTTAAGTATTCTAGATTCCTGCTATGAGTGAGACCATCCGGTATTTTTCTTTTTCTTTTTGGCTTATTTCACTGAGCAAGAAGCTAAAATTTTTATACTAATTTTTAACCAGAGTCCAATCAGAACATTATACAGTTTATAGAGTCAAGGCCAAAATACAGAGATCCAGGACTCCTGGGAAAAGAACTTAAAACACACACAGTAGTATAAGGCACTGCCTTCACTTTACTTGTATTCAGAATTATTACATCCTAGTTTTTAATCTCTGCATTCTAAGACACCGTAATTGCTGCTACATTATTATCTGTTTAGACTACACAATTTAGAGACATTTTTAAATTATTTTTTAGTTGAGATGACATTAAACTTAGTTTCCTTACAATAAGGAACAAAATGTGAACCTGAAAGTTCCATAAATGGTTAGCAAATATTTATTTTTAAACTTAGCAAAACGTTAGTTTAGTTTTAGTTTTTTCTTAGAATTGGAATTTTAAGTCACCTTCAGAGTTACCACTGTAAAAATTTTATATACCATATTTTTTCTTAGGCAAGCACTAGATATGTTACAGAGCAAGGAGAGTGGCAGCCCAGACCCTGCAAGCCTGCCTGTTCTAAATAGGTTCTGTCATCAGCTGCATCAACACAAAACATATGAGACTTTAATGGGAAGGAACTTTAATACAATTAGGAAACAATACAGGAAAGGCAAAGAATCTAGTTTCTAAATTAAGCACCCAAAGTTACCCGTCCCCTCGTGGGTAAAACTCCGTCCAAATGGGATCGGCCCAGAGCAAAACCCCAAAGCCTGCCACGCCCAAAACATCTTCCAGTGGGTACCCACAGAAAAGGGTCAGAAACAACCAGACAAGCCTGAAGGAAAAGAGCAAAATCAAAATCAAGATAAAAGTTGCCATTGTCACCTCCCCACGGGTCTCACCCACATCTGTGTCACCAGTCCACGACCAAAAGGCAAGCGCAGTTTCTTCACGTGTCTCTAGGCTCCATGCGCCTCCTTTAGGTCTCCTTCTGGATCTCCATCCTGCTGTTTTCCTCCCTCCCTTGGGTGGGGCAGGGAACCTGGAACCTCCCCCTTTCCTGGGGACCACCCTGTTACAGATAGATTGACAAAAGCAAGAAAAAAAAGATAGACACCTAATACCATATACATTTTTCCAGTAACTTGTCCATATGGCTTTAGATGTTACCTTGAATTTTGCAAAGAAGTCTAGTCATTTACTGGGAGAATATATTGTTTTCTCCAAGGAGAAAAGTCAAGTAGATCAGTCTTCCTGGAACAAGATCTTATCAAGAGAAGTTTAGATAAAAGCCTAGAAGTAAGTTTATTTGTTAGCATAGGCCAGGTTAATTATTATTTTCCTCATACAGCATAAGTAAACACATTTAAACAAAGCAAAGGACCAATTTTTTTTTTCCTGCAAAAAGTTTACTGAATAGTTGGGAGGTAAAGCATTTACTGATTGATATATTACCACATAAATTAGATTCCATTTATTATTGCATGGGTTTAGTGGCTGAAAATTCATTTAAACTGACAAGACAAACATTGTGAAGAAGGTTGATTTTGAAAAGTAGCTTGCTGTGAGAAAAGAACCAGGAAATGGATCCCATGCCAAAAGTTTGCACAAAGGTGTGGCAAAAGGAAATTTACATGGCACATCTGATGCATAGTTAGTCTGCATGCAGCAAAGTGTTTATAATAAAATTTTGAGACATTTTAACTAGAATTTTATAGTCTTTAAATTTTTTGAAATATCCTAGGTTTCCCTTAGTTGTTGACTAACCCACTAGTTCTTCTTTTTTTTTAAATAAATTTTATTTTATATTCCCCATACAAAAGCACAATTTTTTTTAACACTCAAACCTTAAGGCATGTATGCTCTAAACCATTAAATTCTGAATTAGTTTTTCTTTACCACAATTTTAGATCGTGATCTCAAAATTTAGGATTTTCTATAGGCGCCATTTATAATTAATTCTCCGGAGGCAAAAAGCAAGAACAAAGAGATCTCTTAACTTCCTTTTAAAAATTTTGACCATGTGCACTAATTTTAAGAAACAGTTATTTTTACCAATATTTGCAAAATCACTGAGAAACTACAATTTAGTAAACTCCAGTTCTTTAGTAACAATTTTTTAAAGTTTGACACATCTATTTAGGCAAGTTTTTACTATCTTTTTTTATATCAAGCAAGTTTTTAATAACATAGAAGTTAGAATCCTTACATAGAACAAGTATTCAATTCTAACCCTTATTTAAAACTTAGGGTCCAGTTTTTTGTTGATTTTGATTTTCACTTTCTTATAGTTATTCATTTTCCTGGTCCCTTATTTAAGTTTTCTAGATTCCTGTTATGAGTGAGACCATCCGGTATTTTTTTTTTTCTTTCCGGCTTATTTCGCTGAGCATGATCCCTTCCAGCGCCATCCATGTTGCTGCAAATTGCATGTGTTTGTCTTTTTTGAATGCTGAGTAATATTCCATGGTATATATGTACCACATCTTCTTGATCCAGTCATCTATTTTTGGGCATTTGGGCTGTTTCCAAAGCTTAGCTATTGTAAATAGTGCTGCTATAAACATAGGGGTGCAGGTGTTCTTTGGAATTGATGTTTCTGTGTCCTTTGGGTAAAAACCTAGGAGTGGAATTGCTGGATCATATGAACCAGAGACACTTTTGGGGGGGTGGGGGGCAGGAGGGGAGGGATTGGGGTCAGAATGGGGGGATTGCAATTGTATGGGGAATATAAAAATAAAATTTAATATTTAAAAAAATTAAAAATAAAAATACATATTAGAAAGATAAAAAAAAAAGACAGGAGAGGTCTGCTCGCCATGTGGGACCCTCGCCAGGATTGAACCCACGCTGCAGAGGCTGCAGAGATCTTCACAGTGCTGTACTCAACTGCCTGTGCCACCAGGGGAGGACCTGAACAAACAATTTTAATAGTGTATTATCATTTAATATTTAAAGCTTTGGAAGTTGACTATGACCATCAAGGAGAATATAAATGTTACAGAAAGAGAATGAAGAGAATGTATGTACAGAAACTCAACAGAAGAAAAGAAAATGAAGAAAAAGAAAAGTTTTAATTGAGAAACAAATGGTGATTTGACCAAGAATTAGCCACAGGATTAATCAATATGGAGATCATTGCTGACCTAGACAAGAACTGTTTTGGTGACAAAATAAAATTACTGACCAAAATATTTGGAGAGGAATTGGTGAAAGATAAGAAAGTCACTGTAAAGGGACAGATTCATTGAAATTAGCTATATAAGAAACCATATTTAAGAGATAGCTTTGTTTCCTTGAAATTAGAGTTATTAGACATTTTTGTATGCTGGTGAGAATGAATCAGTAAAAATAAAGAACTGATGATGTAAAAAAAAATAAAAATAAAACTTAGGGTCCAACAAAGACCACAATTTCAAAGTTAAGCAGTTTGTACTAACTTTCTTAGATAAGAAAAACATTTTGAGTTTGTATTTTTAGGTAATTATTATTTGGCTTTACATTTTTTTAGTTCTGTCTCACTGAAACCAAGCACATTTTTAAGACAAAAGACATTTTTTTCCTTTTCAGAACATTGTATGGGGAGGACAGGACAAGAGGAAGAATAAGATTTTCCTTTACAGTTTGCCTGTTTTCAGGCTCTTATCCGAAATTCATTAGTCTTAATAAGAAACTAAACTTTTACAGGTCCAATATGCAATTTAGAAGTTTTTACAAAAATCACCTTTTATAGCTCGTTAGTGAAAGGTCCATGCAGGAGGCCGGAATGCAAAAGTCTTCCAGGAATTCCACCTGAGAACAGGAATGTGGAAGCCTGCCTAGAGGATTCAGACAATGAACCTTCCCCCTCCCTACCAATTTTTGTTGTTGCTGTTGTTCAGACAAACAAACTCCCTCCACCCTATAAACTTTGTCCTGCCATACGCGGCTTCACTAACCCCCAACTTGGGTCCGTGAGGTCTGCCCGGGGTGCAATAAATTTTCCTCTCCCTTGAGAAATTCAGCCTGGCTTTTCTTTTTTTACCACGCCAAACCTTTTAGTTAACAAGTGCAAAGTAACTCAGCAGTTTTTTTTTTTTTTTAAGGTGGACAAAGGGAGAGTCTAATTCCCCCACAGCTGGAAGGCAGCAGAGACATACCAATGATCTCAACACTGGAGAAAAAGTCCAGGCAGCTGCTTGTTCAGACAAGAGGCAGTTCCTCACCAGCCAGCTGTAGTGGCTTTTTTTTTTACTTTTTAGTCCCCAGCATTTTATTTTTTGCCTTGACTGTGACCAAAGACAGTGGAGTAGGCATTGCCTGACCCATGATTACGAACACAAACGCAACAAGGACAAGAGACACCAGGAACAAAACAAAAATAGCTTTTTGGAACTTTCCCCAAAAGGGGAACCTGCCCCCACTGGTGCCCCACAGGGGTTACAGATAACCAATCAGAGGTCCGTGGGTAAATCAAACACCAAAGTTTTAAGAATAACAAACACAAGAAACGAACCAAAAACAAATTTCTCAAATGGGCCCCACACAAATGCTACCCCAGTGCTGCCCCACAGGGGATAGCCAATCAGGTGGTCTGGGGATGTCTCCCATGGTCCATGCCGGAGGCTCTCATCAGTGCGTCCAGCTGAGCCTCTCCCGGCTACAAAATTACAGGTTTGCAAACAATTACAGCTTCCACAGGTAGTGAGTACAAATAGCTTCTACAGGTACAGAGTACAAAAGATACAGGTACTCAGTACAAATAGCTTTCACAGGTACAGAGCACAAAAGATACAGGTACTCAGTACAAATACAGGTCTACAGAACAGACACAAATCTTACCTGGGTGAGTGTTGGCACTCACCCGTCGTGCACACTTTAATGGCTCCCGTCAGCTGTTTGGCAGTTGGGGTCTGTGCTAGCCGATCCAGGATGAGCCCCCAAAATGTTGTGCCCAAGATCAGCAGACTCAGCGAGCATAGCCTCCAAAGAATCCAAAGACAGCTGGTGCAAATACAAAAGGGAGTTTATTACAGACTCGAGTGCGGGCTCACAGCACCTACCAACACAGTGGCGGATATCGAGAGCCCCGAACAGAGGAAGCAGGGGTCTTAAATAGGGTCACAAGCAGGCAAGAATTTTTAAACAAGCTGGCAATTACTCATTGGCTACTACAAAGGCATTTTGGCGCATGCAGTTACAGTTTCAAACTGAGGTGGTGGTCTGCTTTTTCGTCACCAAGTGGAGTGAGGGTTGTGACTGTTGAAACTCTCTCCGGAATGCGGCTGTACAAGGACTAACATATCAAGGTGGAGGATATACAAAATGGCGAAACCTCGGCTAAGCTTGGCTCCACAGTGAGGTAGCAGTGTAGTTTCATTCTTTTGCATGTAGCAATCTGGTTTTCCCAGCACCATTTATTAAACAGACTGCCCTTATTCCATTGCATATTATTTGCTCCATTGTCGTAGATTATTTACCATATGTGTTTGGCTTTATTTCTGGGTTTTCAATTTTATTCCATTGGTCTGTGTGTCTGTTTTTGTACGGACACCTAATTATATGTAGCAACGATTCACAGAGCAAACACAACATATTGACGAAAAAGGAATTTTTGTTGGAGACCTGATTATGCATCCATGAAGGGCAGGACAATTCAGGAAGAAAAAAATTATGGAAAAAAAGGCCTTTAATGAAGTGTTGGATTAGGTGGATTTAGTGGGTATTTATATAGCTTTTCATTCCAAAATAAATGAATAAGCTTCTCAAATGCACCTGGAGTATTCTCAAGAGTAGATCATATATTTGACACAAAATGTCTCAAAAACATATCAAAATATAAATTATATGAAATGTCTTCTGAGATAGTAATGGCATATAGCTAGAAATAAGCCATAAAAAAGAACTCTGGAATAAGACAAAACATGTGGAGACTAAATAAAATACATCTGAATAATGTATGGGTCAATGAGAAAAATCAAAGAAAAAAATAAAAAAGTATCTAGGGGCTAACAAAAATGGAAAGCCAAGCTACAAGGTCCTACTGGATGCTGTAAAAACAATACTATGTGGGAAAATCATAGCAATACATGTACACAAGAAAAAAAGATAGAAAAATCTCAAATAAACATTTTAACTCTATGTCTTAAGGAACTAGAAAGAGGAAAGCATGACACAGAAATACAATGGATTACAATAACCAATTGTGACTATGCAAAAAAATTAGACAACCTAGAAGCAATAGACAAATTTTAAATTCATGCAAACTTCCAAAATTGAACCTGGATAAAATAGACAAACAGTCCAAACACAAGCACAGACAGAATCTAAAAAGTCTCTTAAAAGCAACAGCCCAGAACCAGATGGCCCTTTCAAAGATTTCTACCACACCTTCAAAGACAAGCTCTTACCTGGATTACTCAAACTCTTCGAAAGAAAGTTCAAGAGATTGGAAAGGTCTCTAACACATCATATGAAGCCAACATTTCCCTAATGCCAAAGTCAAACAAGTATAGTACAAACAAAATCCTATAGGTTGATAACCTTGATGAATACAGAAACAATACAGAAGTAAAAATCCTTAACAAAGTCCTAGCAATATGAACACAGAAGCATTATGGGAATCATATACCATGATATAATACATTTCATCCCAGGGAAGCAAAGCTAGTTCAACATGTGCCAATCAATCAATATCTATTCACCAGAACAATAAAAAGGAAGGTAAGTGTGACAGGTTTGTTGCAATAGAAAAGCCTACAGTGTGGGCCTCCCTGGTGGTGCAGGTGGTTGAGTGCCACGCTGTGAAGCTGTCCGCAGCCTCTGCAGCGCGGGTTCCATCCCGGCCTGCCGGTGAGAATCCCACATGGCGTGGCAGATCTCTCCTGTCTTGCCCACTGGTTCCCTCAGCAGTGTATCTCATCAGTCTGTCTGTTCTGTTTCCCGCTCTGTCTCTGGTGAATCCTCTCACCCTCCCACACATCTGGCCTGTACCCCGGTTCTTGTATAAATAAATAAATATTTTTAAAAATAAATTCTTAAAAAAAGAAAGGAAAAGCATATAGTGAGATTCAACATCCATTTATGGTAACATCTCTCATAAAAATATAATTAAACAAAATTTATCTAAACATAATAAAAGCTTTATACAACAAATTCAGTCCACATCATAGTCAATGGTATAAAACTGAAAACATTTATGCTAAGATCAGGACAAGAGAAAGATGTCCACTTTCACTACTATGTACAAAACAGCATTGGAAGTCCCAGTCTGAGAAACAAGGCACAACAAAGGCAAAAGGAATCCATACTGGAAAAGAATAAGTGAAGCCATCATGATTTGCAGATCACATAATATTCATATAAAACATAAAAGACTTTGCAAAAAAATAATACTAGAAATAATAAATTAATACCACTAAGTGGCAGGCTACCACTTCAATACAAAAATCATTTGCATTTCTGTATACAATTTATTGGAAGAAAGAGAAATTTAAAAAAATCCACTTACAATTGTACAGAAAACTAAAAAGCTTTTGTACTTCAAAAGAAACCATCATAAAAACAAAAAGGCAACCTAGAGACTATGAGAAGATAATTTCACATCACACATCTGTCAAAGGACTCATTTCCAAAATATGCAAAGTTCTTATACAATTCTACAACAACAAAATGACAATCTAGTCAAAAGTGGGAAAAATCACTAAATAGGTATTTTTCTAAAGAATAACTCCAGATCAAATACAAGCACATGAACAATTGCTCGACATCACTTACTTTAAGGTAAGTGTAAATCAAATCCATAATGAGCTATCACCTTACTCATGTAAAAATGGCCCATAACAAAAATACCAGAAACAAGTATTGTAGATGATACAGAGAAAATAGAACACCCATCTACAGTTGATGGTAATGAAAGTTGGTGCAATCAATATGGAAAACAGTATGAAGAATCCTTTAAAAAGATGAAAATCCCATGTGACCCAGCAATACACCTGCTAGTTATTTACCTAAGTAATATAAAAACTATAATAAGAAAATACTAATGTACTCTTATATTCATAGCAGCACTGTCCACAATTGCCATGGCATGGAATCAACTGAATTGCCCATTTATAGACAACTTAATAAAGAAATTGTGGAATATATACTTACTCAAATACTATTCAGCTATTTATAATAATGAAATAGTGTCATTTGGAACAAAATGGGTAAATTATGCTTGAGATGATTACACTATGTTCACGAAATAAGTCAGAAAGTGGATCTGTGGAATATAAACAACCAAAAAATAATATGCTGGCAAAAACAAATCTAAGTCTGAGTGAAAAATTTACTGGTACCAGAGGAATGGGTGGGAGGGGGAGGAGTGCATATCATAAAGAAGGAGATAGATCATTGACAAAGAATATTTGGTGGAAGGGACGTGAAACTTGTGGATATATGGAGAAGCAAAAATAAAACCCCAGAGTCATATAGACAAGCAAATGATTGGAATTATTTTTAATGATCATTATTTAATCAGATTCTTTGTAGGAAATTTAGAATACCAATTTGTGGAGATAAATTCCATTTTTGAGAACAAACACAAAGTGGAGGCATCCCTGGAGTTGAGGAATAGCTTTGGTTTTGGCAGAATTTGCAAGTGTGCAGCTTTCTGATTCACCTTGTGGTGCTCTGTAATCTCAAATTTCTTCTTTTCTGTGTTGAAGATCTCATCCTCCTGATGTCAAGGCGTATGTAGTTTCTTCCTCTTGAAATAAGCATCAGTGAGAGGTTTTTGGAACTTCACATCACCTATATCAATTTTGGTGGAGGTGACAATCACAAATTTCTGTTGTGCCCTATGCAGGGGAACTTAATTGAGGGACAGAGGTGCAGTCACAAGTAGCAAGTCCAGCTGCTTCAGGAAAACCACACTCTTGCTTCTATGACACCCAGTTAGGATTATCAGAATTGTCCCAGGAGTGATGCTATTGAATAACTTGCAGTTTCCTCAATGCTGACTGAGGGTATTTTTGCCATGGCTCAATAGCTATCCTATATTTTTAGTAGGATAGCCTACTAATATCCTGCTTATATCCTTTGGTAGGATAATATCTAGGAATTTTGCAGTTTAACTACTCGAGTACTGACATTCTTGTCACCACCAACTGTGTTTGTCACAGTAGCAAGAACAATCTCCTTTTCTTTTTCAATCCTGGATTTAGCTGCTGAATACTTCTTGTATATGACCTTTCTGGTATACACAGCAGATCAGTAATATCTGTCAATTCTTCTCCCTGGGACAGGGTTTTGATTGCAGTGGACCATCCCCTTCCTAAATCTGAGATTTGACCTAAGAAGTTAAAAGTCCTAAACAATGCAAAGTATAAGATGTTATTAAATGTTGTGTTGGGCACCACACTGACAAAGAAATGGGAGTCATGGAGCAGGCTACATAATGCAGGATGCTGCTGAAGAGCAAGATCCTGGCCTTTTTATTGAAAGAATAATTATAAAGCATCAGTTGTGAGAGAAAGGAGGACAAAGAGAAAAAGGGGGCTGAAACTAGAAAACGTGCTGTCATCTATAGTATCAGGGGTTGTGAGTCTGCCCTCCAGGCACTTCTCATCTGCTTGATGACTTGGTATTGTAATTGAGATCAAGCCCTAGTTCCCCAACCATGGTTTGGATCTTATCAACAAGGCTTTCCACTGACCAGCTTCTGATATTTCTTGTAGAGATCTATATGAAATATGTTAGCACATGCAAGAGAATGGAAACGTCTAAGAAATTTCAGATAACTTCTAAGAATTATCTTATAGAGGAGTCTATTTGAAATGCTTAACAACAGTTATAGAATGGGAACAAATTAGATTAACTGAAATCTTCATGAGCTGATGGCCATTTCCTTTAACATTAAGACTCTTCTTACTAAGACTTAAATGTAATATTTCAGTATATAATCCAGAATTTGTACAAGTTTCATTCACTGAAAGAACACTGTATTTCTGGGCCTCCCTGGTGGCGCAAGGGGTTAAGCACAGCTATCCCCAGCCTCTGAAGCACGAGTTCCATCCCCAGCCGGCCAGGAAGCAACCCACATGGCACCGCAGACCTTTCCTGTCTTGCCTGCTGCTTTCCTCAGCAGTGTATTTCAGTCAATCTGCCTGTTCTGCTCCCCACTCTGTTTCTGGCGAATCCTCTCTCCAACCCTGCACCTCTGGCTTACATCCCAGTTCTTGTATGCATAAATAAGTAAATCTTTAAAAAAAAAAAGCACTGTATTTAAAATTAATTTCATGTAATTATATGAATCTTCTGGTAAGGATCTACATGAAACACTGAAGTACATAGTACATAATGGGCCTTCCCATAATGGATGCATACACCAGTGAGGTTGTGGCTTCCAGTGAGTTAGCACTGAAATTTTGGGGTGGGAGGAATCTGACTGGGTATTGATTGGCAACAGAGGCTCCAACTGTGAACTTGTCTAGATGTCTTGCTATGACATGGGTTCCTTAAGAGGAAAATTGAAATTGATTCATTCTAGCCTACACAGCCTTGAACTTCACCATAATGATTGCTGATACCAGCGTAGTGAAGTTTGCCTTACCACCGTAGAGTAGGAACATTTGAATAAGTCTTACATAACCCCAGAGGTCTACATTTCTAGACCTATCATATAAACCAGGTTTTATGTCATGGATTGAAAGGAATTCTTTTTGTCCAGGGCAGTCCACCATCTGCTAATATTGGTGTTGGTGTAGATTTGAATTCATGGAATTTAGACTTACCATAGCAGCATGGGAAGAGATTCACAAAGCCATCTCTGCCTCCAGAGGTTTCCAACTGTGGTGCATTGAAGATGCCTATTCTTGCCCTGGGTGCCTTGTCTTTTATGAGGCAAGATGAAACAAAAAAATTCCCCCTTGAGAGCCCTGGAACCAGCTGTTCTAGCTACTTATACTCACAAGTTATACTTTCAGGAGAGTTAGTATTGCCATGTGGGATGGGGAGACTAACTGAGAAATCCTTGGTCCCAGAGAGCTCTGACTGTAGGCCAATCTAGAAGCTTAGACTGAATGTGGATGCAGAGTTCTTGATTAGAAAGATTGAAATGTTATCTGAATTTCTTGGGCAGCCCCAGTTTACATATATTTACTGTTGGTATCCACTAACTCTGCCATGAAAAGGCCTGTGGAGTCTGAGCCTTCCCTTGACCCACAGGGCCACAACTAAAGGTCTTCTACAGACCTAATAAAGGAGTCCTTTGTAAGGCTATTGAAACTTATACAGTGCTCCAGGGCAGCTCCAAACTTGCCCATAACTGCTGATATCTTACCAGTGGATTGTAGGCTTGAAACAGGGGCCCTGCAGCCTAAGCAGAGGGACACAACAGCTTTGTTGGCATTGTGCCACCTCAGTGCACTGCCTGCAGGCAATCCCATGCCTGCCTCTCTCCAGTGTGTGCAGCCTGTGGGAAGGTGTTGGGCTACAAAAGCAGCAGTGGGCAGTGGTTGTTACCCTGCCCTGTTACCCCCATACAAGCAGCCCCACTGGGACTCTGACAACCCGGCTTGGCTGCCAGCACCAGCACATGCCACCTGCAGGCAGCCCCCAGGCTATTCTAACAGTAGCAGTGGTGGTGATTTCCTCAACTGGCTTCTGCACAGGCTGGTCCCTGGGCTCGATGGACATTGTCCTGGGCTAAATTGTGGCAGCCTCAGGCCAGCCCTAGGGCTCAAAGAATAAAAACAACCCCCAAGTCCTGTGGCTCCTAGTTGAGGGCCACTGAGAGGAGCATTGAGCCCTGCTGAGGCAGGGAGAGGGGCCTAACCTGTAGCTACTGGGACCTGTGCATTACCACTGCTGCAGGGTCCCTTGGATGCAGTGAGCCTCCAGTCCCACTGAGGCTGGATTCTGTCACAGATCCCAGGAGTACACTACTGATGAGCCTACCTTGACCTCAGTCCAAGCAGTGTCTGGACAGGCTTCTGGGTTTGCCCTTTTTTATATGGTGCCAGGATCATGAATGGACCAATCAGGTTCAAGCTTTCTAGTTCCATTCAAACTTTTGAGTTCATTGATGAATTGAAAATGGAATGTGCTGGTTGGTGCTTAACTGACACCAAACAACTAGAATTGAAAATAGTCCAATCAGGCTTGTAAGGCAGCAACCCTGAAGAGGCTAAAGGGCAGGGCAGCAGCCAGTTTGCTTTCAGTTATCAGAAAGCTTCAGAAGAAGATTTATTGGATGGCTTCAGAAGAGAAGCATTGAGAAGACAGCTGCTGACCCTCCACAGACTCCAGACCTCCATAGACTTGGAGATCTCTGTAGATCTTTGCAGACCTCCAGACCTCTCAACTTCCAGAATTTTTTTTAAGATTTATTTATTTATGCATACAAGAACTGGGGTACAGGACAGAGGTGTGGGGCTTGAGAGGATTCACCAGAGACAGAGTGGAGAGCAGAGCAGGCAGATTGACTGAAATACACTGCTGAGGGGAGCATCAGGCAAGACAGGAGAGGTCTGCTGCGCCATGTGGGACCCTCACTGGCCGGGATCTAACCAGCGCTGCAGAGGCTGCGGACAGCTTCACAGTGCAGTGCTCAACCGCCTGCGCCACCAGGGGAGGCCCTCAACTCCAGAATTTTGCAGACTTCCAGACCTCCACAGATCTGCCGCCCAAACCCAGGTTTTAACAGAATGTCTGAAGTCTGTGTTTGCAGTTGGATGGGAGCAGCTGTGTGATACAGCAACACCTCCGCAGGAGCCAGGCCGCCTTTCCTGCTCCTCTCATTTTGTGTCCACAACACGTCCCACAGGCGTCAGCTCCATCCCACCAGTGTTGGAGTGGGACCTGTAGCTCTCAGTACTTGCTTCAATAGTCAATTGTAGTGCTCTATGATTCCTGCAGCCCTTGGATAGTAGGGCATGTGGAATTTACATTCAATGCCCATATCCTTGGCCCACTGCTGCACTTAGGTACCTGTAAAATGGGTTCCTTGGTCGCTCTCCCCTGTGTGTGGAGCAGCATAAGCTGCTAAAAAAACATCAGCATTGTCCACACAGGTGAACTCATACTGCTGTCCATGAGAGTGGGGTAGCAGTCCAGCGATGTCAATCTGTCAGTGTGTCAGGGGATCTGCCCCTACAACAGTTGGTCTGTTATGGAAACGAAAGGTCCCTGGGGGTGAGTCCTTGAGCACATTATTCACAGAATGTCTGAATCTCCTCTAAAGTTACAGCTTAAACCCAGGTGGGCACAGTGGCCCACATTGTCTTTTGACATGCATGGGGCAAGCATCTGTGCAGCCACTGTGCAACATCCAACGCTGGAGCTGCTTCATACCACTGCACCCATGATAGGGTGTCTGCTTAGTTGTTGCCTGATGAGGCCAACAGTGCATGTCCTGTGACATGATAAGCAGTCACCTGCTTCTGATATCCCAGGTCCCATAGATCTTTCCATAGCCCGCATCTCACAGTACAAGAGATGGAGAGACTGGCCTCAGTGACCTAGCACCCATCGTTGAAAAAGAGGCTGTAGAACAGCCAGCAGTAAGGCCAGGGTGATCACACTTTGTAGGAAGGGTAATGGCTGCTTACCCTATGGTAAAGGCTAATGTGGGAGGTGTGCCAGAGACTGGGGATAAATGGCAAATAGTCTGAGCTTGTGCAGATACTTCATGAACTGGGACTGTAGCAGGCTATGTTTAATGTAAATGCTCATGGCCTTGATGACCAGCATTTCACGGTAGGAATGAGGGATTTGATACTAAAAAGACCCCCTTCATCCTCCTTATGGCAATTATAGCACCCTATATGTGATGGTGAACACATGATGTCACCACAATAGTAGCCAGCATAGTGAAGTCAAGAGTCAGTCCTTTGAGAAGGGAATAAAGGTAACTGTTGAACAACCAAAAAGAAAACCAAAAAGGACAAGTAAGTCTTTTAAAGTCACGGAAACCCAGATGTGGACAGATCTAGTGAAAGCAGGTATAGATTGCACTAAAATACATGCACAGCCCAATGCATATCTGTTAGAGTTATGGAGACAATTGTGAAAGACCAGAGGTTCATGGCCATGAGAAGACAGGCTGCTGCGAAGGAGAAAGCTGGGAATTCCAGGCCTCAGGCATGTGCCCTGCACCTGGAGGACCATTTGATCCCAATCCCAGCCCGGGGAAATGCTCTGTTCACTTGCAAATAGGGTGAGGGCCAAGGGACCCATCCACAGGGGACAGGCAGGGACCAGAGGCCATATGTAGAGATTGCTATCCACTGGTCCCCAATCAATGTGCAACGGGTTTTGGCCTTAGTGGATATGGGGGCAGAAATTACTCTCTTGTACGGAAACCCAGAGAAGTTTCAGGGGTCTGCTTGTTACACTGATGGCTATGGAGGCCAGTGTGTCAAGGTGACAGCAGTGAGATTACCCCTGGGGATTGGGCAATTACCCTCAAAGGAGTATAAAGTTTATGTGTCATCCATCCGGGATTACATCCTGGGGGTGGATGCACTACATGGCTTGTGGCTGCAGACCACAGCCAGAGAATTTCACCTTAGGGTATGTGTGGAAAAGGCAGTGTTGTGCGGACATGCTGAGCATCCATCCACACAACTTCCAGCCCCTAGACAAGTTACCGATATTCAAAAGTATCAGTGGCCATGAAGAGATTAAGGGCACAATAGCAGAGCTGCAGAAAATGGGCATTGTGCGTGCTGCCCATAGCTCTTATAATTCGCCTGTGTGGCCAGTGAAGAATCCTGATGGCTCTTGGCTTATGATGGTAGATTACTGTGAGTTGAATGAAGTGTTTCTCTCCTTGCACACAGCAGTGCCTTCAGTAGCTGGCTTGACAGATTTTCTGGGCCATGAGCTGCTCACATATCACTTTGTAGCTGATCTGGCTAACATTTTCTTTTCCATTGCTATAGCTTCAGAGAGTCCAGACCAGTTTGACTTCATGTGGGAAGGCTAGCAATGGACTTTCACTGTGTTTCTGCATAGCCCTACTCTGTACCATGGGCCGGTGGCAGCTGATTTGGCCCAGTGGGAGAGGCCATCCTCGGTGTGCTTCTATCATTATATTGATGACACTTTGGTAACCAGTGACTCTCTTGTTGATGTGGAAAAAGCTGTACCTCTCCTGTTGCCACACCTCAAAACATGTGTCTAGGCAATCAATGAAAGCAAACTGCAGGGGCCTAGATTGTCAAGTTCTTGTGTGTTATTTGGTCAGGTAAGACAAAAGCTATCCCTGATGCTGTTATAGATAAGGTGAAAGCTTACCCCACTCCAACCACAGTGAAGCAGTTTCAAACCTTTTCCTGGGTTACTGGAAGGTGTTTATTCCTCATATTGTCTAGCACCTATGGCCCTTGTATGTGTCGATACGTAATTGCTCTAGATGGGATTGGTCTGCTGAAGCAGCTGCAGCATTTGCTGCAGCCAAATGGACTATAAAGATCGCTCAGGCCTTGCAGTTTTTTGACCCAGCCCGTCCCTGTCAGCTAGATGTGCATGCTACTCAGGAAGGCATCAGGTGGGAACTCTGGCAGAAATCAGAATGGCTACAACAGCCCATTGGGTTCTGGTCCCAACTCTGGAAAGGGGATGAGACTAGGTTTTCATTAATTGAAAAGCAGCTAGCTGCAGTATATGCAGGCTTACTAGCTACTAAAAGCATAACCACCACAGCTCCTGTCCTAGTGAGAACCACCTACCCAAGAGCCAGGTAGATATGGCAGTGGTAATGCTCAGACATTCACATTGGAAAAGTGGGGGGCATACCGACAACATTGCTGCACTCTGTCAACTAGGCCCTTACAAGTGGAGTTGCAGGAAGTCCTCATCAGTAACATATATCAGCATGTAACTGACTTCAGAGTCAGTCCTATGTGAAAGCTGAAGCTGAGGCCAGTCCCTACAAGGAGGGATGTGTACCTATCCTAGCAGAGGCCTGGTACATGGGCGGCTACATCCAAGGCCAGCCAGCATTGTGGACAGCTGTGGCCTTACACCAGAAACTGACACCATTTAGTTTGACACACAGACAGGACAGAGCAGCCAACGGGCTGAATCATAAGTGGTATGGATGGCGGTGGCCCAAGAGCCTTCCCCTCTGGTAATCTGTACCGACAGTTGGGCAGCATTCAGGGGCCTGACTCTGTGGATTTCCATATGGAATTGGAAATAATACTGTCCACCCCCAGGTCCCACAAACACAGCAGGCAGCCTGCTAAGTGTTCTTTAGATTCTGATGGAAACGTTTACCCAAGTCCATCAGTTCTGCTTGGGTATATGGACAATACGTGGTGAACTCCATCATCTGTGGTGGCCCAAACTTCTGACCCCTCAGGGCCATGGGCTGCAGTTGCTTCATTTTCTGTGTCACCACTGGGTGGGCCTGGAGCATGGGGCCAGCCTCCTCCTCCTCTCCAGTGAAGAAGTCTGACATCTCTGCAGAGGTGGGTAGGTCTTTCTGGATCTCTTCCTCCAGAATCCTCAAACCTGCTACTTCCCACATCTCATCCTGTCGTTGCTGGACTCTGGATCACTCCCTCTGCATAGATTCTTGTAGATGTATGAGAAACATCCATCCCACAGCCCCGGCTCTCGCAGGCACCATATCTGTACCGAGCTCATTCCAACTGCAACGGGTACCTGTCCATCTCTGGCTATTCATGGGGAGGTGCCTACTGGGAGAGGAGGCTGGCCACTGAGTACCACCTGCTCATGACTGGCCACCCCTCAATACTACCCCAGGTCTCAGAGGGCTCCATACCCATCTGCGTTGAACTGTCCTGCCTTCTTTGCCACTTGTTGTGGCAAGTTCAGAGGCTGGCTAGGCAGGGTGGAAAAGCAGGAGCCTGGGGGGCCACGAGTCTGATAAGGGCCCCAGTGAAACTTTGTGCTTTCTCTGGCACTCTCTCTCTCATTGTCTTGTGGTCTTGCCTCTTCTGTAGTCACCCCACTTATCCTCCTTGTATCCATGGTCTGTCTCTGAGTGATGCCATCCTTATATCCCTGACCTCTAAGCTCAGATGTGCACACTTACACATGCCCACACCCATACTCCAGGTATCCACACTCAGGTACCCGTGCACTGTGCCCATACTCCCAACAGCCTTTTGCAGCAATGTGGTCAAGGACACAGGTGATAGCCATAAAGGCTAGCCTGATTAATTCATTTACTCTACAGGCATGATCTAGATTCCCCTTGCTGACCTGTGTGCCAAGTCCTATATGAGTCTGATTGAAAGATAGTCTGTTTGGGCAGTCCTAGACCCACCTAGGTCTAGGTGGCTGCCATTATCTAAAAGTTTTAGGTACAAGGGATTTAGCCCTGCTATGGTGTGATGGAAAGAGTATGACTGTACCTTCCCTAACCAGAGAGTTACCAGACTGTGGCCTTGTGTTGATGCCTAGAGAGGGCCTGGGTGCTTAATCCCTCATGAGTTGGACTGAAAAGGATCTGCCCACTATGGCAGCTGATGTATCTGAGTTGTTGGTTCAGAGATTCAGCCCAGCCATGCTGTGACTAGTGAAAACTGACTGAGACTTTTTTGTTCCCATAGTCCCCCAAATGTAAGCTGGTCTAAATGTCTTGTCTTGCCCTATGTGCCAAGTCCCTTATGAGGTTAATTGAAATGGATCCTGTCTGTTCAGGGAAGCCCCAAACCAACAGCTATATGCTGCTGATATTTCATAGATATGGGCTTATAAGTGTTACAATCATAGGTGTTGTAGGTGGGGTAAAAGGGTGGATGTTGACTAAACATTCCATGGTCCACGAATATGACCTGACCTGTGCGCCAATTCCTATACATGTCTGACTGAAATAGACTCTGTCCCTCTTGGGCAGTCCCAAACCTGCCAGTAGTGCCTACTGGTATCTGGGTCCATGGGTGTTAATCCTGAGGTTATGGCATTAGGGAGACTGAACCTTCCCTGGCATCAAAGATTCCTGACTATAAGTCAGAATAGATGCCTAGGTCTGCCCTGTGTGTTGAATTTTATGCAACTTATTTTTGAAAAAGATGTTGTCTATACCAGGCAGTGCCAAACTTACCCATAATGACTGCTGGTACCCAGAATGCATGCAATTATGGTTCTTAGTATTGCCTTGGTATGGCAGGGGAAGCCTGACTGAGCATTACCTGGCCGCAGAGGTCTACAGACTGTGGCATGGTGTATATGCTTAGTACTAACCTAGGTGCTGAGTCCCTTATGAGGAGAATTCATACATTCTGTCTATTCTGAACAGACTTCAGCTTGCCCATAATGACTGCTGATAACCAAAAGTTGTGTATTCATGAATTCAGTCCTGGAGTGGTGTGCCTTGGGGAGACTGACTATGACTTCCTTGGTACCAGCATTCTTCAAATATGGCCTAGACTAGGTGACTAGGCTTCCGTAGCTAGAGAGGTACTAGATTATGACCCTGTGCTGATGCCTACGGAGGACCAGGGTACTGAGTCCCTTATGAAGCAGATGGATTCTCTTCCATCTGGAGAGCTGGGAATCCACCCAAAATGGCTTCTGATACTCAGAAGTTGTGGATAAGGGAGTTATTTCTGCTCTGGTAAAGTAGGAGGAGCATTACTAAGCCTTAATGGTCCCAGAGATTACCAACTATGCCCATTCTAGATTATTAGTTCTGCTCTGGGTGCCACATCCATATGAGATAAATTGAAACTGATTCTGTGCATCTCGTGTAATGTCAAACTTTCCCATGATGGCTGCTCATAAGAACATGTGTGTTCAGATGAGTTAGTCCTTCTGTGTGCTTGTTGGGGAAGACTATCTAAGCCTTCCCTGACCCAGAGGTTCCCAAGTGTGATCTGGTCTGGATGATTAAGCCATCCTTTCCTGTGTGTTGAATCATATGAGGCTGATGAAATAGATTCTTTCTGATAAGGGCAGTCCAAAATCTTTACTTAATGGTTACTGAGAGGTTCAGTCCTGAAATGGTGAGGGTAGAGGGAAGTGAAACTTTCTGCTCTGACTCAGGCCCTAGATGGTCTAGTATAGATGCCTGGTCCTGTTGTGTGTGCATAATCTCTTATGAAGTAGATTGGAACAGTTTCTGTTTATGAAACCACATACCTATATATATATATAGCCCCAATAACAGAGATCTGTGTGTTCACAGGAGTTAGCCCTGGGCCTGACTAAAACTTCCCTGACCCCAGAGATTCTTCAATGTGCCTCATTCTAGATGCATAGTCTTACCTTGCGCATTGGGTTCCTTGAGTGGAATGGATCAATGTTTACCCATTCTGGGGAAATATGGATCAACCAATTACGGCTGGAGATGGGGTCAGGGGAGTTAGTCTTACTGGCATTGGTATGGGCTATTAGAAGCTATGGGTATATTAAAAGAGGTATAAGAGGGAAGATAGCCAGCCTATACCAAAGAAACAAGAAAAATGTCAAATAAGTAATCTAACGTTACACCAAAAGAAAACCAGAAAGAAGGAAAAATGAAACTAAAAGGTCAGTAGAGAGAAGGAAATAATAAAAATTAGAACAGAAAGAAAGAAATAGAGATAAAACAGTTTAGGGCTCAAAGAAGCCAAGTTGGTTCTATAAATATATAAACAAAACAGATGAGTAATTAGTTATACTCATAATGGAGAGAGAAAACTCAAATAAATAAAATAAAAATAAAAGAGAATTTAGAACATGTAATACAGAAACACAAAATATTATGGGAGAATATTTTGAACTCAATACGGTAACAAATTGAACAATCTAGAAGGCATGAGCAAATTCTCAGAAACACACATTTCATGATAGAATCTGAAAGAAATAGAAAGATTGAAAGACTGATTATGAGTAAGGAAATTTAAAAAGTTATTTAAAACCTTCCCCCCAACCTTGAAAACAAAACAAAACAAAACAAAACAAAATCCCAAGAGCACATGACTTCATTGGTTCTTTCAAACATTCAAAGAATTAATAACTATTCGTCCCAAATTCTTCCAAAAATTTTGAGTAGGAGGGAAAACATTCTATAAAGCTAACATTCCATGATTTCAAACCTAGACAGGATGTAATTAAAGAAAGGGAGCTGGCCTCCCTGGTGGCCCAGGCATTTGAGCGCACGCAGCACTGTGAAGCTGTCCGCAGCCTCTGCAGCGCAGGTTTGATCCCGGCTGGCTGGGGAGACACCTACATGGCATGGCAGGCCTCTCCTGTCTCACCCTCTGCTCCCCTCAGCCGTGCATTTCAGTCAGTCTGCCTGTTCTGTTCCCCACTCTGTCTCTGGTGAATACGCTCATGCTCCTGTGCATCTGGCCTGTATCCCGGTTCTTGAATGTGTGAATAAATAAATCTTAAAAAAAGGAAGAAACTATAAGCAATATCTCTGTTGAATACAGATGCAAAAATCCCAACAAAACACTAGCAAACTATTTTCAACAATATATTAAAAGAATTAACACGATGACGAAGTGGGATGGTTTCCTGGGATAAAAGGATGTTCCAACATACACAAATCAATTAATATAATGCACTGCACGAACACAGAGGAGAACTAAATTCGTAAAAGCAGGTGAAGACACAGAAAAATAATCCATTTTTGATAAAACTCCAAAACAACATGGGTATAGAAAGTACATATCTAAATATAACAGAGGTCATACATAACCCACAGTCAACATCATACTCAGTGATCAAAAACTGAAAGACACTTAAACTCTGAAATCAAGAACAAGGCAAAGATGTCCAGTCTCAAAATTGTAATTCAAGATAGTATTGGAAGTCTCTAGCCAAGGCAATTATACAAAAAAGGAAACAGAAGATACAAACATTGGAAAGGAAGAAGTGAAACTGTCACTATTTGCAGATAATATATATAGAAAAATCCCAAAGTTTCCATTAAAAAAACTATTGCAAAAAATGAACAAATACCATAAAGTGGCAGGTTACAAAATAATTTTCAAAAATCTGATGTCTATATGCAAATAATAAAGTTGCAGCAAAATAAATTAGGAAAATAATCCCATTTACAATCAGATTAAAAAATGATCATGCTCAGTGAAATAAGCCAGAAAGAAAAAGAAAAATACCGGATGGTCTCACTCATAGCAGGAATTTAGCAAACCTATATAAGCGTCCAGGAAAAAGGCTAATTGTAATAAAGTAAAAATCAAAATCAACAAGCCACTATAAACCAGAGACACACTATGGGGAGGGGGTAGAGGGGGGGAGGGATCAGGGTCAAACTAAGGGGGGGTGGGAATTGTACGGGGAATATAACCAAGATGAAAATGCATACATTATGCAAAAATGAAAAATGATGTAAAAATTTATATAAAATTTAAAAAAGAAATAGCTCTGTAATGAAGCTGCTTTTATGTAAAAGTAAGAATTGTGTTATTTAGAGCTATAAGAAAAACTTCAGTGTGTTGCCAATGAGTACAACGTCCAATTACTGAATAACAGTTTTGATCATTTTATGTAATACTAAGAATATTGCTATTAATATGAAAATCATAAAAATATATTAAACACTTCAGTACATATTTCAGAATGCATAGGAGTTCAATTTATTAAAATAATACTATGTTGAAAACCTTTGTCATATAAAACAAATAATTTTGTCTTTAAGAATTGCATGAACCTCACAGTACATACTATAAAATGCGTAAGATCTCCATTTACTGAAATATCATTGTGCAGGTAAATTTTATGTAATATTGAGAACCTTGTACTTGAAAATTATATGAAACACATATATGCATATGTGGTGTGCAACCATCCCAGGCCAGGTAGGTTCACTGTCGGTTCTCACAGACAAAAAAAAAAAAAAATGGGTGTCTTTGGTGGATTTTGCAGGCCTTCAATACTGAAACAGGGGACAGTATACACAGGCAGGCAGAGAGAGAAAGAGAAACCTCAAATACCAAATGGCAGAGTAACAGAACAGCAGAACAACTGAGCCTCCTAGCCCCCTGTATAATGTTGTGTGCCCATAGCCACATAACTGATACATTGTTGCAAATGCAAGGCCCATCCCTTTGTTTGGAAGGTGGAAAATTAGCCTATTAACTCATTTTCCTTACAACATGTTACAGAATAGATAAAATTTCTATGTAATGTATAATACTGCTACAAGGTATTTTCCTGTAACTATTGAAATTCCTCAGAAATAAAAGACTTTAGTACACATTGCAGAAAGGGGGAAAAGTTCCATGTATTGAAATAACCCTGATTTGAAAGCCATTTTAAAGTAATATTAAGTAACTTCATATAAAGAAATGCTTGAAGGATTTCAATACATTCTATACAATGGGGAGAAGTTCCATGTACTGAGATAACACTATGTTGAAGGCAGTTTTCATGTACTATTAAAAGTATATTACAAACAACTGTATGAAACACTTCCGAACTTGTTACAGAATGGGAATAATAATTACAGAAGAAAATACTGTGCTAAAAGCTGGATTATTGAAATTTTTAAGGATATTTTGTATAGAAATATATGAAAAATTTCAGTGTTTATTACACAATGGGTAAGATTCCCATATATTACAACAACATGATATGAGCCATTTTCATGTAATAACAATGTTATTAAGAACTATATGAGCCACTTCAGTACATATTTAACTATGGAGAAAATTTCCATTTACTGATACATGCTACCTAAGAAATTTCATTTTGCGTAACACTGTGCTGAAAACAATTTTCATGGAATGTTACAGAATGGGTACAATTTCCCTTATTGGAATAACACTATGTGCAAAACCCTTTTCATGAAGTATTAAAAACCTTTTTAGTAATAAGAATTCTATGAAATATTTCAGTACATGTTACAAAATGGGTACAAGTTGTGTTTAATAAAATCACAGTGTGCTGAAAGCTGTTTTCTTGTACATTAAGAATATTGTCATCTGACTACAGAATTAAGCTACCTGAAAGGGAGGGATGGTAGGAATGGAGATTGAAAAGGGTGAAGACAAACCAAACATATATCTCAAAGCCACATATACTCAAAAGCAAATAAAATACTTAACTAAAAACACTCAAGACTAGAAAGAAAGCAAATGATAAAACTGACATTGTTCTGCTTCACAAAGATAAATGTCTGCCTTTTTGTTCATTTTGGTCAATTACTGCCATTATAGATTCCAGATAGTTTGCCTTTTTTCATCTTTAAGTCATTGAAAAGAATCGATAACCCACTATCTGTCCTTATGAAAATTGAAGATTGCTTATATTAGAAAGTTTTCAAGAGTGTTTTGAGATGTATGTTTGGTTTGTCTAACCTTTATTTTTATGCTGACATATTACCTAAATCATTTCTTTGTGGATATGTTTGTGCTTTAATGTTTTATTCACTTTGTCTTACTTCACTGAAAGGTAAATACATTATGGAACATAGAATGCTTATCATAAGTTTGTGATTCATGAAAATTGACAATACTTATTGGAAGTAGTTAATATAAAAAAATTGCAAATTTTTTTTCCTTCTTTTAGTAGGTAATTGCTACATGCATTTTAGCCAATAAAATGTGAGAGTCATAATCATCAAAAAGCATTATTTTATATTACTAAAAATAATCATTGTCATATTTTAACATAAAAATTATAATGCATGCATTCTTTTATTAAAATATGGACTTCTAATTTAAAAAAAGAAAGAAAAGCGTGAAGAGATACAAGGTACTATGGTGGAGGATTATTGGTGGTGAGCATGGGTGGTAACATGCATCTGAAGAGGTATGAACCTATACCTCTAAATTATATAGTGTTGTAAAATAATGTTACCTCAATAAAAGATTAGAAAGGGAATATTGGTATAATGATATGAAATTTTCAGTAAATGTTTTAGAATGGTAGACTTTCTATTTACTGCAAAAATACTTTTGAAAGCCATTTTCATATACTATGAAGAATATTCTTTTTATTTATTTAAATATATATTTTTACATCATTGTTCATTTTTAAACAATGTTTGCCTCCCCCCCCCCTCAGGTGTAGTCCCCATATGATTTCCTTCACCAATGCACCCATGCACCAACACTAGAGTCCCCTGTGCTCCTTTCTCCCTCCCTCTTATCCTTCTCCCTTCTCCTCCCCTGCAGGATGTCTCTGATTTATAATTGTTTGTTTTTGTTTTGTTGTATTTTGTATTGTTATTATTTTTCCCCTGATGTCTTATTTGGTTCCCCTTTATAACTCCTATAAGTGAAACCACCCAATATTTTTCTTTTTCCTTCTGACTTATTTCACTGAGCATAATTCCTTCTAGCTCCATCCATGTTGCTGCGAATGGCATGAGTTTATCTTTTTTGATTGCTGAATCGTATTTCATTGTGTATATATGCCACATCTTCTCGATCCATTCATCTATTTTTGGGCATTTGGGTTGTTTCCAGATTTTACCTATTATAAATAGAGCTGCAATAAACATAGGGTACAGGTATTTTTTTTTTGAATGAATATTTTTATGTCCTTTGGGTAGATCCCTAGGAGTGGAATTGCTGGATCATGTAGTAGCTTCCTTTTTAATTGACTGAGGAACATCCAGACAGCTTTCCATGGTAGTTGGACTAGTTTGCACTCCCACCAGCAATGTAAAAGAGTTCCTTTTTCACCACATCCTTGCCAACATTTGTTGTTGCTAGTTTTTTTGATTTGTGACATTCTTACTGGTATAAGGCCATATTTCATTGTGGTTTTGATTTGCATTTCCCTGATTATAAGGGATGGTGAACATTTTGTCATGTGCCTGTTGGCCATTGGCATTTCTTCTTTGGAGAAGTATCTTTTAAGTTCTTCTGCCCATTTTCTTGACTGGATTGCTTGCTTTGCTTTTGTTGAGTTGTGCGAGTTCTTTGTATATCTTTGTGATCCATCCCTTATCAGTTGTATGCAAAGGTTTTTCCCAATCAGTGGGATGTCTCTTTGTTTTGGTTAAAATCTCTTTTGCTATACAGAAGCTTTTCAGTTTGATATAATCCCAGGTGTTTATCTTTCCTTTGACTTTCTTTGCTTTGGGTGATGAGTCTTTAAAGATGTTACTGAGATGTATGTCTTGCAGTGTTTTACCTATATTTTCTTAGGATGAATATTCTTGATAAGAACTATCTGAAACACTTAGGTATATATTGCAGAGTAGGTAAAATTTCTTTTAACTTAAGTAACATTGTTGAAAACTGTTTCTGTGTAATATTATGAATCTTTTAAGTAAAAACTACATGAAACTGATTAGTACATTTTAGAGGATATGTAAAATTTCTATTTACTAAAATAATTCTTTCTTAAAGCTGTTTCATGAAAATAATGAGTATCTTTTTCTTACGAAATATATGGAATACTGAAGTACATGTTAACAGAAAGGGAAGAAGTTCTATATATGGAAATAACACTGTGGTAAAATCCATTTTCAGGTAATATTAAGACTACCCCAAAACAATGATATGTAACATTTCAGCACATATTACAATATAGGTGCATTTTTGCTTACTAAATGACATTATACTGAAAGCTGTTTTCATTTGTAAGGAAAATGAGTTAATCGGGCTATTTTTTACCTTGTAAACAACAGACAGCCCATAACCAGGAATTTTCCACCATTTGCATATCAAGCAAACAACAGATAGAGCCTTGTATTCACAGCAATGTATCAGTTTTGTGTCTATGGGCACTTAACAATGTGAAAGGCCTTCGGTTGCCATTAGGCCTCTCAGTCTTGCGGTCTCTCTCTCTCTCTCTCCCTCTCTCTCTCCCTGTCTATATGTCCCACTGTCTCAGCATTAAAGGCATGTTGGACATAACAAAGGCTCCAAGATTCTTCCTCTGTTTGCTCAAATCAGCGGAGAACCTGCCTGGCCTGGGATGGTTGCACAACACATTAAGAATCTTATAATAGGGTCTCCCTGGTGGCACAACAGGTTGAGCACGGCACTGTGAAGCTGTCCACAGCCACTGCAGCACAGGTTCAATTCCTGGCCAGATAGGGAGATACCTCCATGGTGGGGCAGACCTCTCCTGTCTCGCCAGCTGCTACCCTCAGCAGTGTATTTCAGTCAGTCTGCCTGTTCTGGTCCCCACGCTGTCTCTGGTGAATCCTCTCACCTTCCCACACATCTGGCCTGTACCCTGGTTCCTGTATAAATAAATAAATCTTTAAAAAAGAATCTTATAATAAAGAACGATTTTAAATATTTCAGTACATTTTACAAAAATGTAAAGTTCTACTTACTGAAATAACACTGCACTGAGAGCCTTTTTCTTCTATCAAGAATTTCTTGGAAAGTATTATATAAATCAGTCAGTACATGTTACAAAAAAACAAAGGTAGACTAGCATTTACTGAAAACTTTGTTAATAACCACTTCCATGTTACTAAGAGTCTTGTTATAAAGAACTATATGAAACATTCCAGCACATGTTTCAGAAGATGTACCAGTTCCACTTAGTGAAATAACACTGTACAGAAAGTGGTTTCCACATAACTATTACAAATGTCCTGGAATACTATATTAATTCAGTAAATGTTAGAGAATCAGAAGTCACATAATCTGAACTAATACTATGCCAAAAGTTTTAAACATGTAGCATAAAGAATCTCAAAAAAACTACATGAAACACCCCAGTATATTTTATAGAAGGTTAAATGTCACTTAATGAAATAAAATTTATATTATTCAAAACATGTGACAAAATGGGTATAGATTACATTTATTGAGATGACCCTGTTATAAGCCATATGAATATATTATTAAGTATCTGGCTATAAAGAACTATATGAAATATTTTAGTATATGTTTGAAAATGGGTACATATCCATTTACTGAAATAGTTTCCTCAATGTAAGTTTCATGGAATAAGAAGACTATCCAAAGAAAAACAATATGGAACATTTCAGTACATGTTATAGAATGAGTAAAAGTTGCATTTGCTGCAGTATCACTTTGCTGAAAGTTGTTTTAATGTTCATTAAAAGTCTTGTTACAAAGAACTGTATGGAAGGAAGTCACCAAAATAGGGACAAATGATGTTCCTTTTTCCCCCACCCCCCAAGAGAAACAATTAAAATATATTTAGAGATGCGACATTACTGAGGGAATTTCAGAGCATAGCAGTGAGGTTGAAACACCCTCTTCTGTACCACAGAGATTAGCAGAGGTGGTTTTAAAATGGATATCAAATATTCAAACATCAGTTAACAGAATGTTGGTGGAAAAAAGATCCGCAAAGGTGGCAGTTGGTGGGGCATGGTGATGACAAGGTTGTTGGATCAGCCAGGACCTTGTGAAAATGGTGTGGAGACACACATCCTTGGACCAGGTGAAGTCCAAGGAAGAGGAACTGCTATACTCCACAAGGGATGGAAGCCCCAAAGAGAAATAACATGTTCATTTTTATCTCTTTGATTTGTCAGTTGGTGAGAGTGATACTGAATGCTGGCCTTGGTTTCCCTCAGCCAATAAAAGGAAACAGAGTTTGAGGAAAAGGAAAGTGGTTTAATTGTTGACAAACTGAAAAAGGCAGCAGACTCGTGTCTGAAAGATCACTGTCATCCTGCTCTTTGGCAGAGTGCAGCGTTGTTTATACAAAGGAGTAAAACAAAAGAAAGCTGGGCCTCCCTGGTGGCGCAGGTGGTCGAGCACCACACTGTGAATCTGTCCACAGCCTCTGCAGCACGGGTTTGATCCCAGCCACCGGTGAGAATCCCATATGGCGAGCAGACCTCTCCTGTCTTGCCCGCTGCTCCCCTCAGCAGAGTTTTTCATCAGTCTGTCTGTTCTGTTCCCCGCTCTGTCTCCAGTGAATCCTCTCGCCCTCCTACACATCTGGCCTGTACCCCGGTTCTTGTATAAAAATAAATAAATCTTTAAAAAAAAAAAGGGAGCTGGGCAAGGGACGGCAAGTCCTTTTGATGCAGGCATACAGAGATTTCTGGTGGGTGACTACTTGCTTTGTTAACACCTGATGTTTAACTTCCTTAGCTATTTAACTTCCTTATTATCCTCTTAGGGATATCCTTCATTTTCCTTAAACTGCAAGAAGACAAACTTGTTAAATGCAACAAATAGGAATGCTTATCTGATGGGACAGGAAGAGACGCCTCTCCTGTTTCACTGCATCAAGAATGGGGTGTTGAAGACTCCTGCCACAAATGTGATTTTTTTTCAAGGTTTGTTTTCTGAGTTGATAGTACTTGACTAATATATTTTGATGCTCCTTTCTTTGGTGCGTGTATGTTGTTGATTGTTATGTCCTCCTGATATATTGTTCTCTTCCTCATTATATAGTGTCCATCCTTGTCTCTTGTTATCTTTTTTAAACTGGAAATCTAGTTTGTTTGCTATTATTATGGCTGTCCCTGCCTTCCTTTGGGTCCTATCCAATGGTAGGATTTTTTTTCCAACCTTTTACCTTGAACCTATGTTTATCTTTGGAGCTAAGATGTGTGCACTGAAGACCGTGGAAGGTTGGATTCTATTTCCTTATCCAGCCAGGTACTTTTATCTTTTAATTGGTGAGTTTACCCCATTAAATATTATCCCATTAATACTTAGAGTAATCGCTGATATATAGAAGTTTGTTGCAGCCATTTTGTCTTTAGGTTTGAGCTTGTATCTATTTATTTTTTCAGTTATTTCTGTGATTCTCTATTTGGCTTATGTTGCACTATGACCACGCTGAGGGACACATGAGTCATGGAACAGGCTTGCAAGGCAAGACTCTGCTGCTCAAAGAACAGTGCTCTTGCTATTTATTAGCAGAAAATAAGAAGCATGATTGATCATGTGACAATGGTATGAGGAACAGAAAGTTCTAAGTGGAATAAGGTTCAAGGGAATGGGGGCATAGAAATTTTTATGGGGAACAAAAAGGGGCATCTTGACCAAGATAAGCCTGTTTACAGGGCTTCTTGCATGAACAGTGGTATGTGCAGATGTTATCTATGGAAAGATTCTCAGACCACCCCAGAGCACAGTCTCGCAATCATGCCAAAAGCTTCCTAGGTATCCCAGGGCTTGTCTCTATGATGAGGGTTACTGTCTTAGGACAATCATATAAGAATTTCCCCTATGAGTTTAAACAATGCTCTGTTCAGGTTATTAGGGTACATATCCCATAGAGAGTTCATAGGCTTAGATACTAGAGTTCATTTCAATATTTCTTGGAGAAGAGGATGTAGGTTTTGCAAAGTCCTTCAGTTTTTTTTTTTTTTTTTTGAGAAGGCATTTATTTCTCCCTCATATTTAAAAAAAAGCCTTGAAGGATATAGTAGTCTTGGTTATCTACTTCTTTACCCTCAGCAACTTCAACGTTCTTTCTTTGTCTTCAACTCTTGGAAATTTCACCACTATGGTATTGGTCTCATTTTGTTTAGGTGCCCAGCATTCCTTTAGTTCCCTGGATTTGTATATTTATTTCCTTTTGGAAATTTTCTTCTATTTTTTTTCTTTAAATAAGTTCTCTGTTATTTCATGTCTTTCTTCCCCTTCTGGAATACCCATTTTTCTTATATTGCCTTACCTCATGGTGCCAGATAGCTCATGAGGTGTTTGTTTTGTTTTTTGTTTTTTTTTTTTTACTTCATTTCTCTTATTGTGCTTCCATCTTGCTTCTTTGTAAATGTTTATTTTCAAGTTCATTGATTTGTACTTTCATTGTTTATTCTACTTCTGTAGTTTTCTATAGTATTAATCGTCTCCTCTTTTACTCTTTTTTCATTCCTCAATACCTTTACTTCCATCTTTAGAGTGAGGTTTTTGATCTTATGTTTGTTGATTTTGTTTTCCAAATAATAGCTCGATAAATTTCATTTGTCAATTTTCCTGCATACCCTTGATCTGTTTTTCAGTGTATACTTTGAGTTCTTCTCTGCATTCCTTGAATTTCTTTATGATGATAAACTTAAATTTTGTATCTGACAGGAGGAAAATATCTTCCATATCTTTGTGTTTCAGTTCTGGATATATGTTCTCTATATGTGGTGTTACATTGCCCTTTGGACTTTTGCAGCAATTAATTGTGTTAATTTGTCTCCCTATTTTTTTTTTTCATAACATCAATGCTATGGGTTTTGCCTCTGACAGGCATGTAACCCACCCTTATATTCTGTGTGAATGCACTCACCAGACAGTGTCTAGGGTGACTGCTGTCAGGCAGGGCCCTGGATGACCCACACAGGGAAATGTATTGATTTGCTTGTTCTTGAGGCACTAGTGGGTAATCTGAGGGTTAGTGGTGATTCAAAAATGTTTTGCTGAGGGTCACTGATGTAAAATACTGTAGTGTGTGATGGTTTCCAAGGTGCTACTGGAAAAGCATAGGGGCAGGGTGCTTCGTGGAAGCATGCTAAGAGTTGCTGGTGGAGCAGAACGAGACACTACAAAGTCCAGACTTCATTATATGTGTGCTCCTGAGAAACTGATGCCTGAGTTCGAGATCGACAGCACATACAGAGAAAGGGGTATTTTTTTTTTTAAACAGTTAAGGTCCCATGTACAACAGCTAGTTGCCAAAACTAATAATGGGGAAAAAGAATAAAAACAATAAATATCAACACGAGTCCATAAGGGAATAGCACAACATGGAGATAACTTCCAGAACACAAGCTTCAAAGAAACCCAAATATCCAGAACCCAACTTAAAAGACATGGAAGCTATCTAAGTTCACCTCATTAGATACAGAGTTTAAAATTGCAATGATTAAACAAATGGAAGAAAACTCAGAAAAAAATGAATATACATAATAAAAACTCAATGAACTGCAGACAGAAAATGAAGTTCTAAATAAGATAAAAATGGAGTTTAGGGATTTAAGAAGAGAAATAAAGGAGATGGAAAATTCCAGGAGAAATTCAGAGAGGTAAATAGATCAAATGGAAGAATGAGTCTATATAATTGAGAGACAGATATATAAAGAACATAGAGAAGGAAAGAGAGAAACAAAGTTAAAAAAACAAGTAAACTCTAAAAATTATCCAACTCTATGAGAAAAGGCAACATAAGAATAATGGGGATACCAGAGAAGGGAAGAGATAGAGAAAGGAAGAGAAAATGTATTTAAAGAAATAATGGAGGAAAATCTCCTGAACTTAGAGAAGAGAATAAGTGCTAAAATCCAGGAAGATAAAAGAACCCAAGCATACCTAAATAAAGTGAGACTGAGCTCAAAACATAGTTATCTTCTCAGTCTTCGGAACAAGAAAGACTATTTAATCTGGCAAGGGGGTAGATGCAGATAACCTATAAAGGTAATGCGATCAAGCTAATATCAGACTTCTCTGAGGAAACACTATGAGCAAGGAGAGAAAGGAAAGATGTTGCAAATACTTAAATATTGACAGCTGAGAATACACTGTTTTGCAAGACTCTCTTTCAGATAGAAGGAGAAATGAAGGCTTTTCAGAGATAGAGAAACTCAAGGAGTTTGCAAATACTAAACCACACTTCCAAGAAATATTTAAAGGAGTTTATGTATTAAACTGATGAGAGTAATACAACACAGATAGCTGAATAAGGAAACAGACTGACCCACAAAAATTGTGAATAAAATAACAACAACAGACTACAACATATCAATAATCACTTTAAACACAAGTGGACTGAACCAACCAATACTTTAAAGGACGTAAAGTATCTGGTTGAATAAGGAACCGGAATCCAACTTTTTGCTGTCTCTAGGAGATACACTTAAACTCCAAAGACAAAAATGGGCAAAAAATAATTTGAAGTGTGGCATAGTGGAACCAAGGCTATTAGGGTGAGAGGCCAGATGGATGCCAGAAAAGCTGGAATACCTGCCTGCCCAAGCTTTAGACAAGAGAACCACCAAAAGCCCCCCAAACCAAAAGGGCTATAACCAAGGGCTATAGCAGTGCAATACCTATACAATAGGGGCCAATGTGCTATAGCTGAGCAAAGGACAGTGCCTGGTAGAGGACAGGTCACTCCATGGGTTCTCACTCATGTGAACAATTGAAAGATACCTCAGACTCCAGGAACAACAACCATGGACTTCATTTTAAAGCAGGGGAAACAAAGCACTTACTATAGTTCTCCAGCTTACAAATGGCTGGCTATCTCACCCCAGATCCACCAGAACTACAGATGTAACCAGTCACCTGTCAACAGAGCTGGACAGCATTGGTCAGCAATGATGGCCACCTCTGGTCACCAGGAGTGTTGGACAACACTGGCCAGTTGTGATGGTCACTACTGGTAGCCCAGAGACATTGTCAGAGACACCATGAGCTCTTTGTGAGTTGTTGGATAACATCAATAACAAACAACTCTTTGAGATGCCAGGCCCTGAGCTTTTGGTGTGCCTTTCAAGAGATGTCAGAGATAGGACCAGAAGCCTTGTCAGTGGTCCTTGGCTTCTCCCTTGGATGTTGGATGTCAGATTTCGGATGCTGGATGATCCACATTTTAATCTTTCTTCTTTTGAGGTCGGTTCTGGTCCTCCTTCTTTCTTCTTTCTTTGGAGGCCAGCAATGGAGTCTTATCCTTCTATCTTCAGAGGCTGGAATAGTGTCCGTCAGCTCCCTCTGGCCCTGGCTTATATCCTCGTTCAGGGTACCCTACCTACAAGTCTGATTGGACTATTTCAATTCAGTGGCTGATTGGACCATTTAACACCAATCAACTCACGACTGATTGGTTCATTTCATGATCCACTAAGTACGCATAAAAGGGAGCTTGCTGGGCTCCAAGGAGCCACAGCCAGAACTGGCTTGTAGTGGAGCAGCTGGGTGAGAGATCACCATTGCTACTGCTGGGTCCTGCAGCTGAAGCGACTCCCGCCACTAAGGCAGCACCCTTCTCAATTCTGGTATCCAAAGGAAGGTAGGGACAGCCATCATTATAGCAGACAAAAGTTGATTTCCAGTTAAAAAAAAAAGGTAATGAGAGACAGGGAGTGACACTATATAATGATTAAGGGAATGATACATCAAGACATGACACTCATCAACGTATATGCACCAAATGAAAGAACACCAAAATACATTAGGCAACTACTATCAACTCTGAAAACAAATATTGGAAAAAAACACATTTGTGATAGGAGATTTCAACACCCTACTCTCCACCAAAGGGTGGATCAAAAACACAAAACAAATGAGGATACAATAACCATAAATAGAGTATTAGACTTCATGGACCTTACAAATATTTACAGGGCACTGCACACTCCTAAAAAAGAATGCATATTTTCCTCAAGTATGCCTGGTGCATTCTAGAGAATAGACCATATTTGTGGTCAAATATCAATAAATTCAAGATTGAAATCATACCCAGCAACTTCCAAGACCGTAACATAACAAAGTAGAAATCAGCTATCAAAAGAAAGCAGGTGAATTTTTAATACATGGAGACTGAAAAACACAATACCGAAAAACTACTGGGTTAATTAGGAAATCAGAGGATATTTAAAAAATGCCTCAAGAGGAATGAGAACAAGCATATAACTATCCAAAACTTATGTGACACAGTCAAAGCAGTATCAAAAGGGAAATATACAGCAATACAATTCCACATCAAGAAACAAGAAAAAATTCAAATAAATAATCTCCTCTCTCAACTCATGTAATTAGAAAAAGTACAAAGAAATCCAAAGGCCAGTAGAAGGACAGCAATAATAAAAACAAGATAGAAACAAGTGATCCAGAAATTAAAAAGATACTCCAAAAGATCAATGAAACCAATAGTTGGCTCTTTGAAAAAAATAAACAAAATAGGCCAATCTCTAATAATGCTCACCAGGAAATATTTCAAATAAATAGGATCAAAAATGATAGAGAAGGGCCTCCCCGATGGCACAGCGGGTTGAGTGCTACGCTGTGAAGCTGTCTGCAGCCTCTGCAGCATGGGTTCGATTCCTGGCCGGCCAGGGAGAAAACCACATGGCGTGGCACACCTCGCCTGCCTCGCTCACTGCTCCCCTCAACAGTGTCCTCGGTCCGTCTGCCTGTTCTGCTCCCCGCTCACTCTGGTGAGTTCTCTCACCCTCCCCCGCCCCTGACCTGTACCCCAGTTCTTGTACAAATAAATAAATCTGTAAAAAAAAATGATAGAGAAAGCACAACAAATGCTGCAGAAATTCAGAGGATAATTGGAGACTACTATGAACATATATACAATTACAAATTCAATAACCTAGAAGAGATGAACAAATTCTTGGAATTATACAAACATCTCAGACTAAATAGGGATGAAATAAGATCCTGGAACAAACCAATAACAAGCAAGGAAATTGAAACAGTAATTAAAACTCTCAGAAAAAACAAGAGTCCAGGCCTCGCCTGGTGGCGCAGGCAGTTGAGCACAGCACTGTGAAGCTGTCCGCAGCCTCTGTAGCACCAGTTCAATCCCGGCCAGTCAGGAGGGTCCCACGTGGCGCGTCAGACCGTTCCTGTTGTGCCCGCTGCTCCCCTAAGCAGTGTATTTCATTCAGTATGCCTGTTCTGTTCCCCGCTCTGTCCCTGGTGAATCCTCTCACTCTCCCACGCATCTGGTCTGTACCCTGGATCTTGTATAAATAAATAAATAAATCTTAAAAATAAACAACAACACAAGAGTCCAGGATCAGATGACTTCACAAGTGAATTCTACTAAACATTCAAAGATAAGCTAATGCTATGTAACTCAAACTCTTTCAAAAAAAATTTGCAAATACATTTTATGAGGTCAACATTTCTCTAACAGAAAAACAAAAACAAAAATAGATACCAATTTCCTTAATGAACACAAACAAATGAAAAACTCCTGCATCCCACAGTATGTTAAAAGGCTACTACTATACCATGATCAACTGTGATTTATACCAGGGACAGCCAAGTCCAGAGCTTATATGGACTCACCATAGCTAAGACATGCCTTAAAGTCTCATGAGCAATGCAGCCAGACAAGCACCATTGTGTGCCCCTTTCCCTTGTCGCAACACCAACCATCAGTGGGAGGCCATGGGGAATGAAAATAAGCCAGAAAGAAAAAGAAAAATACCAGATGGTCTCACTCATAGCAGGAATTTAGAAAACCTAAATAAAGGACCAGGAAAAATACTAATCATAAAGAAGGAAAAATCAAAATCAACAAGCAACTGTAAACCAGAGACACACCATGGGAGTAGGATCAAAACAATGGGGGTGGGAATTGTATGGGGACTACAACCAAGATAAAAATGCATACATTGTACAAAAATGAAAAATGATGTAAAAAACATATAAATTAAAAATAAAATAAAATAAAATAAAAAAGAAAGTAGTAAATTTACCATCCTTGATTGTATGATCCAAAATTTCAAAAAGGGATTTAGTGGGGATTATGGAGTCAACATGGCCCCAGGGAAATTATGAACCCTCTGCAAATTAGAATGGCCCACCATTAATGTGGGGTGGCCCCTGGAAGGAACCCTGGACCTACCCACTGTCCACACAGTGTGGAAAGTAGTTATAGGTACACCATTTTTCTTATATTGACTCATGGCTTGAAATAGCCCAGACTATCCCCCCATGGATCTGATTCCACTCCAATGGAAAGTGCCAAAGTCAGATCTTTTTAGCCCAAGGACAAAAGGCCGTGTCCCTCGACCTGTCCATCAAGGAGACCCAGAGGATGACCTTCTCCCACTGTAAGTTGCAACAAGACCAACCACTTCCCCTGGGCCGGATTTGACTGACACCTCCCAAGCTCGGACCCCCTGCCAGACACCCCTCCTTCTCCATCGCCCATGAGTCCGGACCATCCTGAGCCCATCACAACTCACTGGCAGTCTACCCAGTCACTGCCACTTCTGATGTCCTTCCATGAGACTTGTGGCTCCTCCCAAATCAATGAAGATGGCACTTTTCAGCCTGGAGAGCCCATCCTCTAATACCAGCTCTTCATAACTACTGATCTCAATTGGAAACTTCACACTCCTGATTATTCAGAGAAGCCACAGGCTCTCATAGACCTCTTTGAGTCAATTTGCCAGACCCACCGTCCGACTTGGGGTGACTGTTGACAGCTCCTGCTGACCCTCTGCAACACAGAAGAGTGCTGTTGCATCCTCACTGAGGCTTGGAGGTGGCTCCAGGAACAGACTCCAGCTGAAACTCTAGACCCTGAGGCCTGGGCCAGACAAACAGCTCCCAAAAATCAATCTGACTGGAATTTTAACACAGAAGCAGGCAGGATGGCCCTCCATCTGTATCAAGAAGCCCTCAAGAAGAGGATTTAGGTGGGAGCTAAGAAACCCACCAATCTGTCAAAAACAGCTTCAATTACTCAAAGAGCAGACAAATTGCCTGGTGACTATTATGGCACCTATGTGAAGCCTTCCACATCTACACCCTATTTGACCCTGAGGCCCATGCCAACCAGTGCATGGTCAATGCCACCTTTGTCTATCAGGCCATGCCTGACATCCACCAAAAAAACTCCAAAAACTAGACGGTTTTTCTAGAATGAATGCAACTCAGCTCCTGGAAGTTGCCAACAAGGTATTCATCAGCCACGACCGAGAGTCCCAGAGGGAAGCAGATAGGTGCACGAAGCAATTAAGTCTCCCTGCTTGCAGCAACCTTGGGCAGGCCAGACCCAGTTTGCAGATCTGGATCCCCTTGTGGATCAGGAGCCAACTCCCAACCCCCTCTCAAGCCTGATCAATGAGTGTATTGCAAGGAAATCGGCCATTGGTAAAACAAGTGCCCTAACAAAGGTGCTGGCCATGGGGCCGGGATGATGGCTCTTCCAAAAGGCAGTAAATATCAGGTGGAGCCAACTCGTATTGGACTGGCAGGACTGGATTCAATAGGGACGACTGGATGCACTGGAACTAGGCCCCAAAGAGTCCATGGTCACAATGAAAGTGGGGGACCGACTTATGACTTATGGTGGACACGGGGGCTGAACACTCAATAGTAATGACCCCTGTGGCTCCATTTAATGGAAAAACGACTATTGTGGGGGCAACTGGATCCCAGATGGCAAGCCTTTTTGCCACTCCTGAACCTCCAAACTTGTAGGTCATGAAGTGATTCATGAATTTTCTCTACTTGCCAGAGTGTTCCATCCCATTGTTGGGAACGAGACCTCTCAGATCACTTTCACTCCCAGATGATCAGCCACTCTCTACTTCCAGAAGAATGGGACCCTGATCATGTCCATCACAGTGCCTAGAGAATCTGAATGGCGGCTCCATACCCAGGAGGTGATCAAGAAAAACCTGGACTGGCTCCCAGAGGAATTCCCCACCATCTGGGCTGAAGATGTTCCACCTGGCCTAGCAACAAATCATGCTCCGATTCTGGCAGACTTAAAACGAGGAGCCACTACTGTCAGGCAAAGGCAGTATCCCACCCCATGGGAAGCCAGAGTCAGAATACAGGAATACATTAAGTGACAAAAAGTGGCCAGAATCTTGGTGAAATACACCCCTAATCCCAGTTTTGGGGGGAGCTGGATGTCAACCTGTGTAGGATCTTAAAGTCATCAACAATTTCACTGTCACTCCGAACCCCATGGTCCCGAACCCATACACTCTCTTGGACCTCTTGCCTCCACGAACTTGGGGGCTAGCCTGCCTAGAATTGAAGGACACCTTCTTCTGGCTCTGCCTCACTCTTCAGAGTCAAACCTAAAGAGGATTTGAATGGGAAGATCCCCAGACTGAGCAGAAGATTCAACTGATTTGGACAAGGTTACCTCAGGGGTTTAAAAATTTACCTACCTTGTTCAGTGAGACACTCACAACTGATTTAGCATCTTTCCCGGGGAAGCGACTGCACCCTGCTCCAATATGTGGATGACCTCCGTGGTGTCAGGATGGGCACAGTGCAGGTTTTCTGATCTGGCAGAAGGGGTAAAGGAGAGTCTTGGAGCCCTCGGTGGCTTTCTCAGGCTTTTATTGAGCAGCAACCAGGTTACATATAGAGCAGCAACCAGGTACACGGCAGGCAGGGGTGCCGGGGGGTCAGGAGGCCGACAAGTCCTCCAAACCCCCAGCAAGTCTTCACCCTGGGCTTTTCTGGCCTTCTTTCTCCCCTTCTCTCTCTTGCCTCCCCTCCTTCTCTCCTGCTGCTTGTTCTCTTGGTGACTATCTCAATACTCCTCCCATGGCCTACAGAGGTAAACAAGATAGTTTGCAACAACGTAACAATTGCAGGTGCCCCATCAGGCAGGGCAATCCTAATGGTGGGAGGGCAAAAAAGCCTGAAAAACCATTTACCCTACAACCTCCCACTGGCTAGTGAATCAGAGGAGGACTGCTGGGTGGGAACTTGAGCCTTTTTGGGACTTCTGGCTGAGGTAGCTTACAAAGTCTCCTGGAAAAAGGCTCATATCTGCAAACCACAGGTAAGGTGTCGCGGCTTCCTCACTACAGAAGGACACTGAACCTTGAGCTTGGTGAGAACGCAAACTATTTGCTCCATCCCAAGACCACACACTACGAAAAAGGTGAGAGAATTTCTGGGAGCTGCTGGATACTGCAAGATCTGGATCCCTGGTTTCTCAGAACTGACCAGGATGCTGTATGATGTGTTGACAGGACCAGAACATCGGTTCTTAAAGTGGGGGAGGAGCTCAAGAGCAGACCTTACGGGGACTCAAAAAGGCACTCATCTCAGCCCCTGCCTTGGGACTACCAGATATAAATAGACTTCAATCTCTTTTTTTGGTGAAAAGCAGCATATGGCAGGGTCTTCACACAGGAGGTAGGCCTTTTGCAGAGACCCATAGCCTACCTCTCCAAACATCTGGATTCTGTGGCCGCAGGGTGGCCTCCCTGTCTCTGGGCCCTAGTGGATACACTCACCTTGGGACAGACCATCAATGTCAAGGTACCTCACTCCGTTGTTACTTTGATGAATAATCAAGGCCATAATTGGCTGTCTAGCGCCAGGATGACTCATTGCCAGGGGCTCCTATGTGAAAACCCTTGGGTCACTCTCAAAGCTGTGCAAACCTTAAATCCTGCCACCATTTTGTGCAACGAAGATGGGCCGCTAGATCACGGCTGTGGGGCTCTCTTGGATAAGATTTACTGGGAGCAGTATGTTGAGTATGCAGTTACTAATGTGGACCATGTGGTGGAATCAGGCCTCTACCCAAAGGATGGGTAGAGGTTCAACTGCCCACCCAGTTGAACTCTGGGTCCTTATGGGAACCCTGGGGCAGGCTAAGGATGAAGCTATAAACATCTATACTGATTCCCGGTATGCATTTGCTAGAGTTTATACCCGTGGGGCATTATAAAAAAAAAAAAAAAGGAACTCCTGGATGTGGGAGGCAAGAAAATTAAAAACAAAGCAGAAATTTTCCAGTTGTGAGAAGCTGTTTGGGAGCCTGCCAAGGTGGCCATAATACAGTGCAAAGGACACCAGAAGGAGACAGAGTTTATCACTAAAGGAAGCCAGCTGGCTGACCTGAGAGCAAAAGAAGCCATGGAACAACAGGCCCCCCTAGGCTTCATGATGTCAGTATCAAAGACTGTCCTTATCATGGAATGGCCCCAAGAACCAGGGTATTCTAAGGAAGAGGAGACATGGGCCAAAAGTGAAGGGGGAAGCAAGACATTGAGGGACAATGGCAGCTACCAGACGGTTGGGTCTTTCTTCCTCAGCAGATGGCTTACCAGATGGTTCAACAGTATCATGAAATGACACACCTGGGCAAAACTGCGTTGGAGACACTCCTTGGTCGCTACTACTTTGTGACATGCCTGCCTGTTCTGTGTGCTACTGTTGCTGCCAGGCGCCACACATTTGTCAAAAATAACCCGAGTCAGAGGCCGCAGCCACCCTCAGGGATACAGCACACTGGTTTACCTCCCTTTGAAGATATTGAGGTGTACTTTACCCAGGTTAAGCCATGCCGTGGCTTCTGGTACCTCCTTGTCCTCATCTGTCCCTATTCCAGGTGGGTAGAAGCCTGGACGGAAAAAGCTTGGGAGGTGACCAAGGCCCTTGTGCAGGAAATTTTGCCTCCCTAGGGAATCCCCTTGACCATCTGGAGTGATTATGGACCAGCTTTTACTGGGGAAGTGGCACGCCAGTCGACTGGAATCTTAATAATTCTGTGGAACCTTCCTACAGCGTATGGGTCACAAAGCTCAGGGAAAGTGGAGTGAATGTATTGGACCCTCAAGAGTACTTTAGGAAAATTCTGTCAAGAAACAGGTTTTCCTTGGGTAGATCTATTCCCACTAACACTCCTTAGGGTATGGTACACCCCCAGAGCCACCGGGTTCTCCCCGTTTGAGATACTGTTCAGATGTTAGAGAATGGGAGTCCACCTCCTCTCTGAGCTGGCAGTGACACTATACTTATTGTCACAAAAAGTTGTGCCATCAGAGGGAACTCCTCAGGGTATCTACAGGAGGCCCCGTTTCCTGGGGCTGTGGGGGGATGGTGGCTGGTAGTGTGGGCCACAGAGGATTCATAGGCTACCCCCCTCAATGGAGAGAATGTTAACAGGATCAAGCTCAGCATCCGAAAGTCCAGGGCCCTCAATGATTGCCCTCTCAAGCGCTGCAACCCAGTAAACACCATCATCCAAAAACCCAGAATATCAGGAGTGGGAAAAGGGATGGACTTTTAGGTTAGGATTGGAGGGCACAGACCTGGATGCCCGGGTATAGATAACCATCCAGAAAGTCCATCACAAGCCACAACCCCGTCTGACAATGTGCCCCCTCATCTCTGTCCCACAGTGGGCCCATGATCAAACGACACAGTGGAAGGCCCTCACGAACAAACCGGCTATAACTGTTTTCTCACTGCTACAGGCTGCACATCATACACTGAATATCGTTGATCCCAATCTAGGTAAAGACTCCTCGTTTTGCCTGAGGCCTGGGGCCCCTCTCTATTTAGGCGTTGGAAATAACAATGCTACCTGCCAGCCTGGTACATGTTCAAACCCTACACCTTTCATCAACCCCCTGAAATATGGGGAAACTCCTCTTGTGTGGCCATGAAGCCAGTGTGCACTGTTAATTAGGCCTTAAACCACCAGTTTTTTGTCCCACAAAGCTGTAAAAAGGAATTTGCAGGTATTTTAGATAAGTAAGCAGAGAAACAAACTTTGTTTAAGAAAGTAAAGAAAAGTTATTTAAAGGAAGAAAACAAGGACTCCCAAGTACAGCATTGTGGGCCCGTGTCTAGGAGTGTTTAAACCTGTTTTTTTTCTCCCTCTATTCTAAAATCTGGTCATCCTCTTTGTGTTTGGCTCCCTCCCAGTTGCCATGCTCCCCCAGGCAGCTGTGGCCAGCTTCCCAGCTCTTACCTTAGTTCTCTTTTCACTGCCCCTGCCCAAGGCCTGTTATAATTTACTGTCCTCATTAGCCTTCCTGGATTTCTCTGCCCTTGTCTCAGAGGCCTCTTTTACTCTCCCGAAGTTCCTACCTGTGCTATCCGTGAAGTTGCCTACTTAACCTTAACTTGCACCGGGACTCAGCCAGACCAGCAGAGTTCCCCACCATTACCTCCCTGTTCTCCCAAGTTCTACTGCTATCCGATGGAACTTGGTGTGCTCTAAATTTACTTATACATAGACTGTGGGGGACAGGCAAACATAAGGCTGTGTGCCATAGTCTCCCTTCTACCCTCATACCTTGTGTTTGGGCCCCTTACATTTTCGATGGTGTGAGTGTATAAAAGCCATAGGTCCGTAGGGTCCTGGTGGCCATTCCCTTAGTGGTGACCATGGGCATTGCTTCTGGAATAGGACTGGGAGCCATCCAGCATCAGTTTCTCAACAACAGTCTTCTGTCAGCAAGTAGACCGGGACTTCAATGATGTGTCCCAGTCTGTGCGGGACCTTCAGGACCAGATAGATTTCTTGGCATTGATCGTCCTCCAAAATTGCCAGGGTCCAGACCTCCTCACAGTAACCCATGGTGGACTCTGTCTTTCCTTAGGAGAAGACTGCTGTTTTTATTTATTTTTTTTAAATAATAAATTTTATTTTTATATTCCCCATACAATTGCAACCCCCCCATTCTGACCCCAATCCCTCCCCTCCCGCCCCCCACCCCCCAAAAAGTGTCTCTGGTTCATAGTTTTTTGTTGATTTTGATTTTCACTTTCTTATAGTTATTCAGCTGGGAATGGTGCAGGAGGCTATGGGCCAGTTTAGAGACAGGATACAAGCCAGGGAGGAGAGGCTTGGTGCCACCACCTGGTGGGAACAAACCTCTAACCTATTCCCCTCGGCGGCCCCCTTGCTTGGTCCACTCCTAATGATTATCTTGGCCCTGCTTTTTGGTCCCTGCCTTGTAAAACTAGTGGTTAAGTTCATCAGCTCCCAGGCAGAAGCCATAATGCTCCAGATGATGCTGGCATAGTACCGCCCACTGGAAACATTCTCTGAGAGTTGATTGACCCCGTTCTGTACAAAGGATCATCAAAAGAGTGGTAAATGTATAAGAAAATGTCAGGCTGACCAAAGGCACATTGAGACAAAGTCTAAATAGAGGCTGAATGTTCCAGAAACCAACAAACGTTCTGAAGGCTGGCGTGTCTGAACCTGTCTGCCCCAGATAACTGCTCAGGAATTTCCCGCTTCTGTACTTTCTGCTTGTTTTAAGATGCATATGTTTCTCTGCTGAGACTATAAATACTCCTTTACCCTTCCGCTAGGAACTCAGACTTTGGAGAGCTATCTCCTTTGGACCTGTGGGCATAAATATTTTCCCTCCTCCTCTCTGAGTGCCTTCTGGTTACCTGAAGGAATTCTGCCATAATAAATCTGTGACAAAGGAGCCAAGAACATACACTGGATCAATGACAGCCTCTTCAATAAATGGTGCTGGGAAAACTGGACAGCTGCATAAAAAGAAATGAAACTAGATCACAATCTCACCCCACACAAAAATCAATCCAAAATGTATAAAATATTGGATGCAAATCCTGAAACAATAAAAATACATTGAAGAAAACATAGGCAAAATATTATGAACTTTAGAGATGCATTTTGGGATTCAATCACAACAGCAATGAAAACAAAACAGAGCATAAAGAAATGGGACTACAAAACAAAAAGCTTCTGCACAGTGAAAGAAACTAAATCTAAAGGGAAAAGAGACCCTACTGAATGGTAGAAAATATTTGCAAACCATACGTCTAACATAGAACTGATATCAAAGATATACAAAGATCTCATAAAACTCTAGAAAAACAAAAACAAATAATCCTATCAAAAATGGGCAGAACGAAACAGACACCTCTCCAAAGAAGTTATTAAAATGGCCAGCAGGCACATGAAAAAAATATCCACAATCACTTATTATTAAAGAAATGCCAATCAATGCTGCAATGAGATACCATCTCACATCTATAAGAATGGCCCATAAGGAAAAGAACAGAAACAACAAATGCTAGTGAGGATGTGAAGAAAAGAGAACCCTATTACACTGCTGGTGGGAATGTAAACTGGTCTAGCCCTTATGGAAAGCAGTATGGAGGTGTCTCAAAACATTAAAAATTAATCTGCCGTTTGAACCAGTCATTCCACCCCTTGGCATTAACCTAATTAAAAAAAAAAACATGAATGTGAAAGGAATCTTGTACTCCCATGTTTATTACAGCACTATTTATTATAGCTAAATTATGAAAGCAACCTAAGTGACCCAGAACAGATGAGTGGATCAAGAAGATGTGGTATATATACACAATGGAATAGTACTCAGTAATAAAAAGATAAATATGCCATTTGCAGCAGCATGGATGTAGTTGGAAAGGATAATGCTAAGAGAAATAAGTCAAGGCTCTGGATGATATCTCTAATAGCAGGAATATGAAGTGGCTAAACTAAGAGTCAGTGAAAGACGAGCCTAAAAAATAACCCTTGAAAGTTTACTACAGCATTGAAGCATCAATAAGGATAGGGAGTGGGGGAGAGGTAGGAACAAAGAGGGAAGGGGGCACAATCCACTGTGATGGTGGCCTATGGGTCATTTGGTAGTGGGTGCATTATGGTGTTAATACCTGATGGGGCTATACAAATTGTACCTCATTAAAAATAAATAAATTTATGAAAAAAATAATCCTTCATAGATGACTACAGAACTGAGGAACCAATGGGGTGAGGGGTATAGAAGGGGTCGAATCAAAGCAGGAATGAAACAAAATGGAATATAGTGGTAGATTGTAGGTGATTTTGTGGTGGGTTCATAATGGTAGTGAGAGATGATGGGAGTAGCCAAATATCACAATGAAATACTTAACTTAAAGTTTAGTAATTTAAAAATAAAGTAATAAAGATGAAAAACAAAGAAAAATAGAGGGTATAAGAGAACAACAGGGCCTCCCTGGTGGCACAGGTGGTGTAGCGCAGTGCTGTGAAGCTGTCCACAACCTCTGCAGTGCCGGTTCCATCCCCGCCGGCCTTGGAGCAACCCACATGGCGAGCAGACCTTTCCTGTCTCACCCGGTGCTCCCCTCAGCAGTGTATTTTGTCAGTCTGCCTGTTCTGTTCCCCGCTCTGTCTCTGGTGAATCCTTTCACCCTCCCGGACATCTGGCCTGTACCTGGGTTCTTGTATAAATAAAATAAATCTTTTAAAAAAAAGAAACAGAGAAAGAGAGAAAGAAAGAGAGAGAGAGAGAGAGAGAGAGAGAGAGAGAGAGAGAGAGAGAGAGAGAGAGAGAGAGAGAGAAAATGAGAGGGAGAGAGAGAAAGAAAATGAGAGAGAGAGAGAGAGAGAGAACAGAAAGGGCCTCCCCAGGGGCACAACAGGGTGAGTGCAGCGCTGTGAAGCTGTCCGCAGACTCTGCAGTACGGGTTCGATTCCCGGCCGGCCAGGAAGATTCCCATATGGCACGGCTGACCTCTCCTGTCTTGCCCGCTGCTCCCCTCAGCAGTGCTTTTGGTCCTTCTGCCTGTTCTGTTCCCTGCTCTGTCTCTGGTGAATCCTCTCACCCTCCACGCCTCTGGCCTGTACCCCAGCTATTGTATAAATAAAAAATGAATCTTAAAAAAACAAGAGAGCGAGGCCTCCCTAGTGGTGCAGCAGGTTGAGCGCAGGCTTTTCGCAGCCTCTGCAGCACAGGTTCAATTCCCGGCCGGCCATGGAGATTCCTACATGGCGAGGCAGACCTCTCCTGTCTTGCCCGCTGCTCCCCTCTGCAATGTACTTTGGTTTTTCTGCCTGTTCTGCTCCCTGTTTTGTCTCTGGTGAATTCTCTGGCTTGTACCCCAGTGCTTTATGTATAAATAAATAAATCTTTAAAAAAGAGAGAAAGAAAGAGAGAGAGAGAGAAAGAGAGAGAGAACAATACAATAAATGTAATAAAACTGAGGCAGCTACATTCCATAATAATGGAGTTAACAAACTATATATATATATATATATATATATATATAGTCTGTATATATATATACATACATATATATATAGTCTGTGTGTGTGTGTATATATATATATATATATATATATATATATATATGAATCTCTACTGACACGTGGAAATCATGAGGCATATTAATGGGTTTGAAATCACAATTATGAAGAGGACGAGATTAAAAAAAAAGTAGAGGAAAAAATGAAAATCGATGGGAGTAGTGTAAGAGCTCGCTGGGACAACTTAAAGAGAAATAATATCCATATCATGGGAATACCAGAATACCAGAAGGAGAAGAAAAAAAAGAAAGGCACACGAAAACTATTTAGAGAAATAATCACTGAAAATCATTTCAAATTGCAGAATGAACCAAAAGTTCTGATCCACAAGGCCCAAAGATTTCCACACAAAATATCAGTCATTCATATAATAAGATATATAATTTAAAAAGCTGTTGAGGCCAATGACAAGGACACAATATTAAATACTACTGCTAAAGGGCAACTGTAAGGGAACACCAATTAGACTGAGGGCAGACTTTTTCAAGAGATATATTACAAGCATGATGTGGCTAGAATGAGATATTTGAAGTATTCAAAGAAAAAGACTTCCAGTCCCAAATCCTTTACTCAGAGAGATTAACAATCAAGAGAGAAGGAAGATTAAGGTGTTTCACTGAAAAACAAAAACTTAAAGGATTTATCAACACCAAGCTGCATAAGAAAGAAATCCTAAAAGGGTTAATACAAAGCAACAGGACAATGAATATTCAGGCAGTATACACCTGAAATACTCAACATGGAGGAGGAGTAGGAATGTATCAATGTGTTTCATTAGAACCAGCCAGAGACAAAACCTTCCAGTTGTTCACACAAGTAGCCCATTTTAAAATAACCTCAGTAGAACCCTCAAACAAAAAATAGTAGAAGGAACATATAAGACAATGGAAATGGAAACTAAACAAAAAAATAATAGAAAGCCCTCAAAAAGTAAAAAGGCAAGGCAAATCAAAACAAAACAATGTAATAAATATATAACTCAATGATCAGCTTAAATGTAAATGACCTGAACTCACCAGTCAGAAGATGCAGTGTCTTAATGTGTTTTAAGACAATACCAAACTTTCTCCTGTTTACCAAAACAACCCTTACCCCAAAAATTCAAGTATAGACTTACAATTAAAGATTGAAAATCAGGTATACGAGCAAGTGTGGACCTAAAGAAATCAGAAACAGATATACTTATATCTGATGAAACAGATTTTCAATTAAGAAAGGTAAGAAGAGCTAAGGATGGACACTATATTATGATTAAGGGTCTAATACAACAAGAAGAAATAGCACTCAGATATATATGGCCTGAATGATGGAGCATGAAAATGCATAAGACAATGACAGAATTTATGAGAGTTATTGATAACAACACAATATTAGGTGACCTTAATGCCCCCACTTACATCAATGAACAGATCAACAAAACAGAGGATAAATAAGGAAACAACTGCTTTAAATGAGGAGGTAGACCAAATAGGTCTAATAGACAGAGAACACTTCACCTAAAAACTGCTGCATGCACTTTTTTTTTTCAGGTGCATGTGGAACCTTTTGAAGAATTGACCATACTTGGGTCACAAGTCAAATGTCAATAACACCACAAATATTTAAATTATAACCAGAACCTTTTTTGACCACAATACCATAGAACTGGAAATCAACCATAAGAAAGAAAAGCAGGAGAAACTATGAATACATGGACATTAAACAACATGCTTCTTAGTATAATTTTGTTAAGGGGAAATCAAGGCAGATATTTAAAAATACATTGAGACAAAAGAAAATGATTATACAAGTTACCAGAATCTTATGAGGACTTGCAAAAAGTGGTCTTGAGCGGGAAGATAATTATAATACATGCCCATATTAAAAATCAAGAAAAATCCCAAATAAACAATACCACACCTAAAACAACATGAATAAAAGCAACAAAAAAGATCCAAAGGTAGTGCAAGGAAGGAAATAATAAAAGTAGGCAGAAATAAATGAAATTGAGATTAACAAGACTATATTGAAAACCAGCAAAACCGAGAACTTGTTCTTCATTTTTTTTTTAAAGATTTATTTATGCATACAAGAGCCGGGGTGCAGGCCAGAGGCGTGGGGGGTGAGAGGACTTACCAGAGTCAGAGTGGGAAACAGAACAGGCAGATTGACCAAAGTACACTGCTCAGGGGAGCAGTGGGCAAGCCAGGAGAGGTCTGCTGAGCCCAGCTGGGCTACTCCCTGGCCCGCCCGGTATCAAACTCACACCACAGAGGCTGCGGAAAGCTTCATAGGGTGCGTCTAAACCCCTTGTGTGACCAGGGAGGCCCTGAGAACTGGTTCTTTGAGAAGAAAAACAAAATAGATAAACCAGTAGCTAGTTGAACAAACAAAAAAGAAGTGTGAAAACATGGGCCTCCCCGGTGGCGCAGCGGTTGAGCGCTGGGTTGCGAAACTGCGCGCGGCCTCTGCGGCGCCGGTTCGATCCCCGGCTGCTCCCCGGCCACCAGAGGAGGGTCCCACATGGCGTGCAGACCTCTCCTGCCGCCCGCTGCTCCCCTCAGCAGTGTACTTCGGTCCTTCTGCCTGCTCTGCTCCCCGCTCTGGCTCTGGTGAATTCTCTCACCCTCCCGCGCTTCTGACTGTACCCAGTGCATGTATAAACAAAACAAACAAACAAACCAGCAAACAAATAAATAAAGCATGCCTCTATAAAAAAAAAATTTAAAAAAAAAAAGTTTCTAAAAAAAAAAAAAGAAGTGTGAAAACATTAATAAACAGAATCACACATGAAAGAGGAGAAGTCACTACAGATCGCACAGAAATAAAAAAAAAAATTATGAGATGACGATGAACCAATTTATTTACCAATAAATTTGATAGCCATGAAAAAATAGATACATTCCTAGATCAACATAATCTACCAAGACTAACCCAGGAAGAAATAGATGAACAGAACAAATCAATCACAAACATGGAAATTGAAACAGTAATAATAAGTTCTGAAAAGCAAAACCCCAAGACCAGAACTTTTAAAATGATTTCTATATGGAGGACCCTAAAGATCCCATCAAAAACTCATATATACAATAAAAATATTATAAATTCAATACAGGAAAGCTTCAGTCTACAAAGCCAACATAAAAAAAAAACCTGGTATTTTTTTTTTTTTTAATTAAACAGAAGGAAACGGAATTAAGATCATTGCCTTGTCGGCAGTGTTTCTTCTGAGAAGTCCAATGTCAACCAAATCTGTGTTCTTTTTTAGGTTTTCTCCCCTCAGCAACTTCAATATTCTTTCTTTGCCTTGAACTCTTGGCAAGTTCACAATTATATGTCTTGATCTTGGATTCATTTTGTTTAGGTACCCAAATGATTTCTTAGCTTCCTGGATTTGTATCTAAATTTCCTTTTCCAGGTTTGGGAAGTTCTCTTGAATTATTTCTTTAAATATGTTCTCTGGTCATGAGTTTTATGCCAACATGGATGGAATTGGAATGGATTTTCCTACATGAACTAAACCAGAAGGAGAAAGACACATACCAGGTGGTGTAAGTTACATGTGAAATATAGAGAAGCCAAACAAAGGGTCAAACAAAGACAAACTATAAAACCAATCCTTGAAAACTGAATATAGATCAGACATCTATGGTGGGTGTGGTAGAGAGCAGGAGAGGGGGATGGATGAGAATGGGGCAAACAATATGGTTAAGGACTATGGATTCTTTGGTGGTGGGAGAGCTATAACAATCATACATAAGGGGAAACATCTATATTGTCAAAGCATTTACAAATATGTAAAATAATGGTACTTTGTTAATAAAAAATAATAAAAATCTTTAAAAATATAAGAAAATTACTCCATTCATCATTCCTTCAAAAACAATTAAATACGCAGAATCAACCTAACTAAGTAAATGAAAGACCTATACAAATAGAACTACAAGATGCTATTAAAGGATATATATATATATATATATATATATCAAAAGAAAGAAATAGAAGGATAGCAAATGTTCTTTGTTGAGGAGAATCAATATGTCAAAATTACTATCTTGCCTAAAATGTTACACAAACTTACATGCAATTCCCATGAAAATCCCAGAAATATTTTTTCAAAGAAACTTAAACATGAGAATATTCAATTTTCTATGGAACCACAAAAGTCCTTGACTTGCAAAAGCAACCTTAAGCAATAAGGAGAAAAATGGAGACATCACATTACCTGATTTCAAACTTTACACTAAAGTAACAGTATTAAAAATAATATTTTATTGTCACAAAAACAGACACATGAGTCCATGGGAAAGGATTGAACATCCAGCAATAAATCCATACATATACTTGCACCTATTCTATGACAAAACACCCATGACCATAAAATGGGAAAGTTACTATCTCTTAAATACACGGTGCTGGGAAAATGGGAAAGCCACACACATGAAAGAATGATGTTAGGTTATTCACTAATACCATACACAAAGATAAATTCCAAATGGATTATAGATTTAGATATAAGATCTGCGACAGTAAATTACATAGAAAACAACTTTGGCATTATGTCCTATGATATCAACAATAAATACATTTTTGGTAACGCAACACCTAAAACAAGGGAATCAAATTAATAAGCAAAAATAAACAACTGTTATTACCTCAAGTTAAAAGTCTTTGGAATTAATGTTTCTGTGTCCTTTGGGTAAATACCTAGGAGAGGAATTGCTGGATCATATGGAAGCTCTAGCTTTAGTAGGTTGAGTACCTGCACCCCAATGTTTATAGCAGCACTATTTACAATAGCTAAGCTATGGAAACAACCCAAATGCCCAAAAATAGATGACTGGATCAAGAAGATGTGGTACATATACACCATGGAATATTACTCAGCATTCAAAAAAGATAAACACATGCAATTTGCAGCAACATGGATGGCGCTGGAAGGGATCATGCTCAGCGAAATAAGCCAGAATGAAAAAGAAAAATACTGGATGGTCACACTCATAGCAGGAATCTAGAAAACTTAAATAAGGGACCAGGAAAAAGAATAACTATAAGAAAGAAAATATCAAAATCAACAAATAACTATGAACAAGAGACACTCTATGGGGGTTGGGGGGGCGGGGAAAAGAGGGCTTGGGGTCAAAATAAGGGGGTTGTAATTGTATGGGGAATATAAAAATAAAATTTAAATTAAAAAAAAAAGAAAAAGATGGGTTAAAGCATAATTAGGAATGCCCAATGTAGGGGTTAACCAGTTAATATCTCCAAGTTACATTTGAAAATCATTTAAAGTTTTTACCTGTTTTTGGTGTAGTTTCATGCACTGAGGCCAAACAGTATGTCTGTCAACAAGGCTACCGAGCTATTTAAAAGGTGATGAGGTCTGAATTTTCTCGGGAGCTATTAAAAGACCAAACTTTGGAAGTTCCATTAATAAAAACTGAACAACTTGAGAAAGGACAGAGTTACTGTCAGCAGCTATTAAAATATCATCCATATAATGTAAAATGCGAGCATTTGGGAACCGCTGCCGTGAACTAACTAGAGCCTTGTCAACATAAAACTGACACATAGTAGGAGAATTTGCCATGCCCTGAGGCAGCACCTTCCATTGATATCGCTGGGCAGGCTGTTCATTATTTAAAGAGGGCACCATGAAGACAAATCGAACACCGCCCTCGGGATGGACAGGAATTGTAAAGAAACAATCTTGGAGATCTATAATAGTCATAGGCCAATTTTGAGGAATTGCTGTGATAGCAGGAATGCCAGACTGAAGTGCCCCCCATAGGCTGCATAGCAGCGTTTATTTGTCTTAAGTCTGTTAAAAGACGCCATTTGCCTGATTTCTCTTTAATTACACACACAGGCGAATTCCAAGGGGAGAAAGAAGTTTTTATGTGGCCCTTTTGAAGCTGTTCTGCAATTAAAGTATGGAGAGCCTGGGTCTTTTCCTTAGACAGGGGCCATTGGTCGACCCAAATAGGTTCTTGTGTTTTCCATACTATTTTAGGAACATATTGTAATTGAGAAACCAAGGCCCCTATGGAAAAGACGACTGTAAGTCCAGTGCAATGGGCTGAGCATTGCCTTGTAAATTTTTGCCTAAACCTTTTAAACATCATATTTTGAACCACATAATTGTTTATAGCAATTTGTAGCTGAGCACCCCATTGCTGCAGCAAATCTCTCCCCCATAAATTTAAAGGAACTGAAAGAATGTAAGGTTGAAAAAGTAGCCAGCTGACCCTCAGGCCCCTGACATTGTAACACCCTTGCACTTTGACGAATTGCATGAGCTGACACAGAACCAATTCCAGTCATATCAGTAGTAGTAGTCTTTACCCGTCACTTGTCAAGCCATTCATTATTGCTAATTACTGAAACATCAGTACCTGGGTCAACTAATCCTGTAAAAGTTTGTCCTTCTATTATTAAAGGCATCATAGGACATTCAGCTTTTTGTAACAATTCTGACCAATAAATCCCAGCAGTCTCTGTGCTGCTAAAACCGCTTTTTCTTTTAACTTTAGAATGACCAATAGACACATAAGGAAGCAAGAGAAATTTTGCAATTAAATCTCCTTTTTTAATTTCCCAGGGAATTTTCGTCTCAGCCACCACTTGAAACTCTCCCTGGCAGTCAGAATCTATAACGCCAGGCAGTACATTTAACCTTTTCACATTTGAACAAGATTTACCTAAAATAAGCCCCACAGTCTTTGGTGGTAAAGGACCATAACATCCAGTAGGAATTCTGTAAGGGCCATAGTTAGGCAGCAAAGTTGACGTTTCAACAGTGGAAATTAAATCTACTGCTGCGCTGCTGCCGGTGGCGGGACTGAGTGATAAGACAGAGAATTGGCTGTTTGCTGCATTATTGGGTTTTGGTGCCTGTTTTGCTGGTGGAACAGCCGTAGGAATCGCTGTCCCACATTTGTCGGGGCGTGGGACCAGCCCCTCAACCCGTTTCCCAACAGCGTGCCATCTTTTTGATATTTAGAGCTACAATCTTTCACATAATGAAACCCTTTTTGGCATCGGGGACAAAGAAAATGCGGTCGGGCAGAGGAGCCCTTTTGAAAATTTATGGTGGATGGCTGTCTACACTCCCTTTTAAAATGACGTCTTTCCACAATTAAAACATTTTTTAGTAATTGTCTGTTGAAGGGATGCTGCAGCCATTGCTGCCACAAGTGCCTGATATTTTATAATGCCCACCTCTTGGCACACACCTAAATATTCCAAGGTGTTATTCTGTTATTGGTGTCCCAAATGGGGCGTATGGCATCCTGGCAATCTTTGTTAGCATTATCATATGCTAACCGTGTTAAAAGTCTATTTTGTATATCAGGATCACAGACTTGCTTTTGAAGAGCGTCTTCTAGACGCGAGAGAAAATCAGCATATGGCTCATCATTCTTTTGCAATATTTTAGTATAACTAGGTGCAGCTGGGCCAGAGCTAATTCGAGCCCAGGCTGCAAGAGCAGCATCCCAAGTTTGTTTAAGAGACAATTGTGAAGCAGTATTAATTTGATAGTCAATGGACGCAGCAGGCCAGGTCCCAGCCAAAATATCAATACTAATATGAGCCGTTTGCGGATCTCTAGCATTTTCTTGGGCAGTGGCATGAGCCTCCTCAGCAAACCACATTTTCCATTGCATATATTGATCTGGGGAAAGAGTAGTTTTACAAACCAAATGCCAACCATGGGCAATCCAGTACTCTTGGTCAGACCAGCTAGAAAGTATTTCCACACAATATGGAGATGTTGGCCCATACAAGTGAACACTCTTTTTAAAGTCTCTCATAATTGACATTGGTAATCCTTCATATACAGGTGCATTATCATCACCCATTAGCACTGGAAAAGACATGTAAAATTCATGACTAGCCTTCATGGCCTTTTCCATGGGAGAGCGATTTTGTTTCCACGGGTCAACTCTTTTATAGACAATTTGGGATCGACCGCTTTCTTTGTAATTGTTATTGTCGCTCCCTTTTCTTTCTGTTCCTTTTTAACATCCCATCCTTCACCCTTAAGATCTAATGCAATATTATCTTCCATAAGGACAACAGAACTTTCTGATAATGCAGATTCCTCCTCCCCAGTGTCAGGTAAAGACACATCCTCAGGGCGTATTTTATGAGTCCTTGCTGTTTTCTTTTC